>NC_091376.1:7494212-7596712 GCF_038502225.1 Cherax quadricarinatus
TGGTGGGTGATCCAACCATATAAGCCGGGTCGGGATTACCACTTTGTGAGTGACCCAGTCCTAAGCCAGACCAGGATCACACATCGTGACCCAGTCTTAAATCAGGTCAGGACCAGGCTTCGTGGGTATCACGTAGTGAATGACGGTAGAACATCGGAGTATTGGTACAGTCACTAGTAACCTCTGTGTGGTGAACATCAGTGATGATGTTTGTGTGGTGAACATCAGGGATGATCTGTGTGTGTGTGTGTGTATGTGGAGAAGCCGTTATGTCAGGTAAACACAACTATGCCGGTAGTAAGGCAGGTTCCAAGCTCCTTTGTTACCGTCAGCCCGCTCCCCCTCCCATCTCTCTCTCTCTCTCTCTGTATCGTCTCAACACCATCTGTTTGTACTTGTTAGGCAGGAGCAACTTATCAGGGATACCTTTAGGGCCTCACTTTCCTTCAGGATTGTATGTGACAACACAACGCTTCCAACACCAGCTAGTTGGTAGAGAGTGAGAGGTTACCCTCACTCGAACATCACAACCAGATATTAGTTATTTCCCCTTGTAACTACTTACCTTTAGCATGTAAGGAAATCATTTTTATATTTACGTGTCCAAACCAATGTTGTTTAATCCAAATTTTGTTGGGCATACAATATATTTTTTTATTATGTTTGGAGATTTATTGGCATATTTAACAAGAGTTTGGTGATGGTAGTCGAGTGGACAGGAGCACTGGTGAGACAAGTGGCTCGGGCAGGGCAAGACTGTACTGCACTCAGGTTATCTCTCTCTCCTTATTAACTCTTAGTCTAGTAGCACTCCCTCTTCCCGCTTATTGCAGTCTAATGTTAATATCTTCAAATCTATATTTTAACAATAGCTATAGATTATTTAGATAGAGGAACGAAGCATTGAAACCATTTTAAGAGATAGTCTAGAATTGTGAAGATGTTAGGAAGGACTCTACGTGGGTGTTGGAAAGATGTGTCGTGATGATGTAGACAAGGTGATGTGCTCACAATAGTGAGGATAGTGTAGATGTGATGTGCCCGGGCCCAGGACCACATCCACTCCTCTATTCCACTACCATTACTCAATAGGTTTTCTTCTATGACGTCGACCAGTGCGGTTTTGCTTTAGATTTCTGCTTATTTTGGGATAATTTATTTTGCTCAGTTGTGTTTAGCAGGTAATAAGAAAAAAACTGATATTGGAACATGAAAGGATATAATCCTGCTCGTTTAGACATCAATGCACCCAATTTTTTGGTACCTGATGATCAAATATATATCTTAGTGCCTAAACATCTAGGAAATTTGGATGTTTGTGCCTCAATGTTAAAACTCTCCCGGGTTATTGATGTTTAAACTGTTTCTTAGGATATCCTGTCTCCTGTACACACGCGTGACACACCGCTTGCCTGCAGGAACAGTCCAGTTGAGCAGGCCTGCACCTCACAATATATCCTGGATGGACGATATTCTAACACAATAACATCATGTATATCTCATGTCCAAGTAATAATATTTAAAATATGTTAAAATTTTGAACCAAATACTTTTGTAGTAATGTTGGTAGAATTACCAACAATATGATAAATAAAAGGACACAAGTGCAACTAATGCAACATTCTATTTTGGCAACATTTCGCTCGACGAAGCTCCTGGAGAGCGAAACGTCACCACAACAAAGTGCAGGATTAGTTTCACACGTGTCCCTTTACCTATCAAATACTTTATACACCAAAAAAAAAAAAAAAACACTGGTCACCTCACTCGTACTTTTTTTATATATATATATATAAAGGTTCTAACAATGAGGTAACTAGACAAGCTACGGTACTTTGATTTCCAGTTTGTACAGATTGAATGGTGCAAATCACACAAGAAATATACCTCATTGTTTTAAATATTTGATTAACTATACTGGTATTAAATTGACCTCAAGAATTCTAGGCCCTTCTGTGTTACATTATCTTCGACCCTTTCTTCAGTGTCTCCTCACCTCTGTATATACTCAATATTATTACTATATACAGTATAACGATGTAACAGTTTTCTCTACGGAATTTCTAATAAATGTCTTACAAAGCTGCGACCTGTATTATTTACATCTGTTTTTATGGGTGATGCTGCCATCTCTGTTTACATCTGTTTTTGTGGGTGATGCTGCCATCTCTGTTATTTATGGGTGATGCTGCCATCTCTGTTTACATTTGTTTTTGTGGGTGATGCTGCCATCTCTGTTTACATCTGTTTTTGTGGGTGATGCTGCCATCTCTGTTTACATCTGTTTTTGTGGGTGATGCTGCCATCTCTGTTTACATCTGTTTTTATGGGTGATGCTGCCATCTCTGTTATTTATGGGTGATGCTGCCATCTCTGTTTACATTTGTTTTTATGGGTGATGCTGCCATCTCTGTTTACATCTGTTTTTATGGGTGATGCTGCCATCTCTGTTTACATCTGTTTTTATGGGTGATGCTGCCATCTCTGTTTACATCTGTTTTTATGGGTGATGCTGCCATCTCTGTTAATTATGGGTGATGCTGCCATCTGTTATTTACATCTGTTATTTATGGGTGATGCTGCCATCTCTGTTTACATCTGTTTTTATGGGTGATGCTGCCATCTCTGTTTACATCTGTTTTTATGGGTGATGCTGCCATCTCTGTTTACATCTGTTATTTATGGGTGATGCTGCCATCTCTGTTATTTACACCAAAACTCCCGGGATGACTATATGGCCCTTACAGGTTTAACTCACCAGATACACGTATGGGGAAAAGTGAATAATAATCAGTGCCAATCAAACATAGGTGAAGGGCTCTTGATCCAAGGCATTCGACGCATCCCTTTCCTGGCTTTCAGTATGACTGTCTCGTCCCCTCAGGCGTCGTGTGACCCCTACGGGTTTAGCGCTCGTACGAATAGACTTCGCTCCTTTCTAATGCCGCCGCCAGGTGGCGTAATCCCGCCGCCAGGTGGCTTAATGCCGCCGCTAGGTGGCTTAATGCCGCCGTCAGGTGGCACAATCCACCTGACCCCCCCGCTAATGTACGACCCATGTGGGTTTAGCGCTTCCCACCTGAATTGACATGACAGTGGGGAAAAAAGAGAAATGAATAAGACATGACCAGCGAGTGTCATGTCAGTGTCGCCTTCAATGGGAGGTGCTGAGGGGGGAGGGGATCTTGATCCAAGGAACTTGAGAGGTAACGCCCTGTCCTCGGATCGAATCTCATGGCTTTCAAGTCCCCTCCCCCCCCCACCCAGGGCGCTGGAAGACCCGCAGGGTGTAGCGCTTCTCGCTGTATATTGTAGCAGGGCCAGAGTGAGAGAGTGAGAAGTTGATAGAGAGACAGAGTGAGAGAGAGACAGGGTGAGAGATTGAGAGAGGGAGACACTGAGAGAGAGGGAGACACAGACAGTGAGTGAGAGGGAGACACAGACAGTGAGTGAGAGGGAGACACAGACAGTGAGTGAGAGGGAGACACAGACAGTGAGTGAGAGGGAGACACAGACAGTGAGAGAGAGAGAGGGAGACACAGTGAGAGAGAGAGAGGGAGACACAGTGAGAGAGAGGGAGACACAGTGAGAGAGAGAGAAAGCCGAGTACAAGTCCACCTCGACTCTTGATAACAGGATGACACTGTAGTACCCGGTCAGTTACATTATCACTACAGTGCTGTATCCCCACTACAGTATTGTATCCCTACTACAGTATTGTATCCCCATGTTAACAGTAAGGGATTCAGAGGATTTTTTTAATCCCTGGAAGTTTACAAAGAACTTCAGAACTCGGCTGTTACAAAATTTTCCCTCTGAGGCAACGAGCTATTGAACTAAAGTTAGTTTAATATATTTTAGAGTCTCGGGGGAATTTCAACTAGGAAACTCAATACAATAATTATATTAATGTTTAATTTTGAAGTATTTTAATACAATATTTTTTCTCTCCGTACATATTATAATATCTCAATATTGTATGTACAATAGTTGTATTTACAGGACTGTATATATGAAGTTCAACCACACGGTAATATCACATTAAGAAGGAAGACTAATCTTTAAGTCTTTACAAACTTCTAAGTCTTTACCTCAACAAGACTGTGTTAAACCCAACTACGTATCATTATTACAAAGGGGAAGCGTTAAACCCGTATGATTATACAGTCCCAACTACATAAATGAACAAAATTAAACAAGATCTCTGAGTTCTGTCATAAAGACAGCAAAACTTGGTCTGAAAAGACGTGTCTCGAAAGATTAATGGAATGTCCGAGAATATATACGAATCAACCTTCGGAATAATACTTAAGGAACTATGAGCCAGTTCTTAAGTCTAATTCTCAAGAATATTCAACCTGAGTGAATCTAAGAGAACTAATATATGATCAGTAGCCAGGGCTAGATCAGGGAGCAGACTGACTTACTGCCAGTCAGGGCTAGATCAGGGAGCAGACTGACTCACTGCCAGTCTGGTAGTCAGGGCTAGATCAGGGAGCAGACTGACTCACTGCCAGTCTGGTAGTCAGGGCTAGATCAGGGAGCAGACTGACTCACTGCCAGTCTGGTAGTCAGGGCTAGATCAGGGAGCAGACTGACTCACTGCCAGTCTGGTAGTCAGGGCTAGATCAGGGAGCAGACTGACTCACTGCCAGTCTGGTAGTCAGGGCTAGATCAGGGAGCAGACTGACTCACTGCCAGTCTGGTAGTCAGGGCTAGATCAGGGAGCAGACTGACTCACTGCCAGTCTGGTAGCCAGGGCTAGATCAGGGAGCAGACTGACTCACTGCCAGTCTGGTAGCCAGGGCTAGATCAGGGAGCAGACTGACTCACTGCCAGTCTGGTAGTCAGGGCTAGATCAGGGAGCAGACACTCACTGCCAGTCTGGTAGTCAGGGCTAGATCAGGGAGCAAACTGACTCACTGTCAGTCTGGTAGTCAGGGCTAGATCAGGGAGCAAACTGACTCACTGTCAGTCTGGTAGTCAGGGCTAGATCAGGGAGCAGACTGACTCACTGCCAGTCTGGTAGTCAGGGCTAGATCAGGGAGCAGACTGACTCACTGCCAGTCTGGTAGTCAGGGCTAGATCAGGGAGCAGACTGACTCACTGCCAGTCTGGTAGTCAGGGCTAGATCAGGGAGCAGACTGACTCACTGCCAGTCTGGTAGTCAGGGCTAGATCAGGGAGCAGACTGACTCACTGCCAGTCTGGTGACCCGTCATCAGGTTGGATCACCTGACCCATACCACAGTAAAGCCGGACTTAAACAAGTGAACAATGTACCTGATGCTTTCCTGACTTTTGTATATTCTATATACATATAAGAAATCCTACCTAACAATAATAATAACTATAAATCATCGATATCGATAATAATAATAATAATAATAATGATAATACCATGGTATATTTTATATTGACGGATATATAACGCTGAAAATCTCCATTTTAGCTGTAAATGGAGATTTTAGCGCTGTAATATTGTGTGATAATCACATTCTCAGACAACAGTTAAATATTACAGGATGACCTATGTCCAAGATACAACACCCCACTACAGTAGTGTATCCCACTACAATATTGTACCCCACTACAGTATTGTACCCCACTACAATATTGTACCCCACTACAGTATTGTATCCCACTACAGTATTGTACCCCACTACAATATTGTACCCCACTACAGTATTGTATCCCACTACAGTATTGTATCCCACTACAGTATTGTATCCCACTACAGTATTGTATCCCACTACAGTATTGTATCCCACTACAGTATTGTATCCCACTACAGTATTGTATCCCACTACAGTATTGTATCCCACTACAGTATTGTACCCCACTACAGTATTGTATCCCACTACAGTATTGTATCCCACTACAGTACTGTATCCTACTACAGTATTGTATCCCACTACAGTATTGTACCCCACTACAATATTGTATCCCACTACAGTATTGTATCCCACTACAGTATTGTATCCCACTACAGTAGTGTATCCCACTACAATATTGTATCCCACTACAGTATTGTATCCCACTACAGTATTGTATCCCACTACAGTATTGTATCCCTCTACAGTATTGTATCCTACTACAGTATTGTATCCCACTACAGTATTGTATCCTACTACAGTATTGTATCCCACTACAGTATTGTATCCCACTACAGTATTGTATCCCACTACAGTATTGTACCCCACTACAGTATTGTACCCCACTACAGTATTGTATCCTACTACAGTATTGTATCCCACTACAGTATTGTATCCCACTACAGTAGTGTATCCCACTACAGTATTGTATCCCACTACAGTATTGTATCCCACTACAGTATTGTATCCCACTACAGTATTGTATCCCACTACAGTAGTGTATCCCACTACAGTATTGTATCCCACTACAGTATTGTATCCCACTACAGTATTGTATCCCACTACAATATTGTATCCCACTACAGTATTGTATCCCACTACAATATTGTATCCTACTACAGTATTGTATCCCACTACAGTATTGTATCCCACTACAGTATTGTATCCCACTACAGTATTGTATCCTACTACAGTATTGTATCCCACTACAGTATTGTATCCCACTACAGTATTGTATCCTACTACAGTATTGTATCCCACTACAGTATTGTATCCCACTACAGTATTGTATCCCACTACAGTATTGTATCCCACTACAGTATTGTATCCCACTACAGTATTGTATCCCACTACAGTATTGTATCCTACTACAGTATTGTATCCCACTACAGTATTGTATCCTACTACAGTATTGTATCCTACTACAGTATTGTATCCCACTACAGTATTGTATCCTACTACAGTATTGTATCCTACTACAGTATTGTATCCCACTACAGTATTGTATCCTACTACAGTATTGTATCCCACTACAGTATTGTATCCTACTACAGTATTGTATCCCACTACAGTATTGTATCCTACTACAGTATTGTATCCTACTACAGTATTGTATCCCACTACAGTATTGTATCCTACTACAGTATTGTATCCTACTACAGTATTGTATCCCACTACAGTATTGTATCCTACTACAGTATTGTATCCCACTACAGTATTGTACCCCACTACAGTATTGTATCCTACTACAGTATTGTATCCCACTACAGTATTGTATCCTACTACAGTATTGTATCCCACTACAGTATTGTATCCTACTACAGTATTGTATCCCACTACAGTATTGTATCCTACTACAGTATTGTATCCCACTACAGTATTGTATCCTACTACAATATTGTATCCCACTACAGTATTGTACCCCACTACAGTATTGTACCCCACTACAGTATTGTATCCCACTACAGTATTGTATCCTACTACAGTATTGTATCCTACTACAGTATTGTATCCCACTACAGTATTGTATCCCACTACAGTATTGTACCCCACTACAGTATTGTATCCCACTACAGTATTGTATCCCACTACAGTATTGTATCCCACTACAGTATTGTATCCCACTACAGTATTGTACCCCACTACAGTATTGTATCCCACTACAGTATTGTATCCCACTACAGTATTGTACCCCACTACAGTATTGTATCCAACTACAGTATTGTACCCCACTACAGTATTGTATCCAACTACAGTATTGTATCCCACTACAGTATTGTATCCTACTACAGAATTGTATCCCACTACAGTATTGTACCCCACTACAGTATTGTACCCCACTACAGTATTGTATCCTACTACAGTATTGTATCCCACTACAGTATTGTATCCTACTACAGTATTGTACCCCACTACAGTATTGTATCCAACTACAGTATTGTACCCCACTACAGTATTGTATCCAACTACAGTATTGTATCCCACTGCAGTATTGTATCCCACTACAGTATTGTATCCCACTACAGTATTATATCCTACTACAGTACTATATCCTACTACAGTAATGTATCCCTACTACAGTACTGTATCCTACTACAGTAATGTATCCCTACTACAGTAGTGTATCCCCACTACAGTATTATATCCCAGTACAGTATTGTATCCCACTACAGTACTGTATGACGTCCCTGACCTGACGCCAGTATATAAGCACCAGCCTTCCTGCCTGAGCTTCAAGACTACGGTGATCTTCACCTGAGGGACTGATTACCTTCTCTTTTGTATATGGTTCTTCTGTCTTCACATTATGTCCTTGTATTGTACTGATAAAGCCACTGGAGGGCGAAACGTCTACAATAAAGATACCCAGAAGTTGCACACGTTACCTGGAGGTTACCTGGAGGTCTTATTCTTTTACGTGTCTTATTCTTTTTCAAGTAAGTCAGAAAATGCCTCCAACTACCTGGAATATACCTTCGGAGGGTTTCGGGGGTCAACGCCCCCGCGGCCCGGTCTGTAACCAGACCTCGCGTTAGATCAGGGCCTGATCAACCAAACTTTTACTGTTGCTCTGAGATTACAACTGGGAATTTAAATTTTTACGACGTCTGGTTTCTGCATGACCACTGTAAACACACGAGGAAAAACAATGGATGGAAGCAAAAACTCAGGTCAGGGCACGAGGAAAGGAGAAAGCTGAGGTCAGGTCAAGTCAAACGTGTTATAAGGATAAGAGAGAACCTCACCACCTGCTGACAGAAGGTCACACATACAGAGAATCTGGATTGAAAGTCAGGTTAGCATTGCTTTGTGACACGGATCAATTTCACAGGCTAGGAGGTGTTATCCTGCCTCTTCTCTATTTAGGTGTACTACCCCCTCCCCCCCAAGGATGCCACCCACACAAGTCGACTAACACCCAGGTACCTACTTACTGCTAGGTGAACAGGGACAGTAAGTGTAAGATAACTAATATACAGGTACCTACTTACTGCTAGGTGAACAGGGACAGCAGGTGTAAGGTGACTAATACACAGGTACCTACTTACTGCTAGGTGAACAGGGACAGCAGGTGTGAGGGGAGTAATGCACAGGTACCTACTTACTGCTAGGTGAACAGGGACAGCAGGTGTAAAGGAACACGCCCAGCGTGTCTACCCGACACGTTGGGCGTTAGCTGAATGCGCTACCAACCAAGCAACGGGACACCTCGTGTACGAGTGTTTGTTCGACGATATACCGACAGGATGATGAACTAGTGAACAAGACACTTGTGCAACTATTCATCTCTGTATTGGATCCAAACCTGTGCCTTGAAAAGATAAACTTTCTGGTAGCTGAAACATGTTCACGACGTATTCCCCTAAGAAAGAAGAAGAGAAGAAGTAAACTGGAGAGAGAAAGAAGTTCCCTCTACAGAAGACTACGAAGAATCACTGAGCTCAAGAACGCTAGATTATCTAATACACGGAAGGAAATGCTGACCGGGGAAGTGGAGAGTATCGAACTTAAGTTAAAGGACTCACACAGGACCCAGTAGAGGTAGAAGGAGTTAAAAGTGATTAGTGAAATTGAATATGCGAAAAACAAAGAAAATACCACATCTGGTATTGGACTTACATAGATATTAACAAAGAAATGAGTGAGCTATTGAACTCCCAATACGACTCTGTGTTTAGCGAGCCACTAATCAGTCTAAAGATCGGCAATCCAAATGATTTTTTCATGAATGAGCCTCAAAACTCTATCAATATTTGCCATATTTCCGATATTACCCTAACTCCGATAGACATTGAGAAAGCCATTGACAACATGCCCGTGCACTCAGTCCCAGGCCCAGACTCATGGAACTTTGTGTTCATTAAGAACTGCAAGAAACCCCTCTCACGGGCTCTAAGTATGCTATGGAGAAGGAGCGTAGACACAGGTGAGATTCCACAGTCACCAAAAACGACGGATATAGCCCCACTCCATAAAGGTGGCAGCAAAGCATTAGCTAAGAACTATAGACCAATAGCTCTAACGTCCTGCAACATAAAAAATATTTGAAAGAGTGCTAAGAAGCAGGATTACAAACCACTTGGATTCCCAAAATCTGCACAATCCAGGGCAACATGGGTTCAGGGCAGGTCGCTCCTGCCTCTCAAAACTACTGGATCACTATGATAATTAAATCACTTGTTCTCTCTAGGCTGGAATACTGCTGTACATTAACATCTCCATTCAAAGCAGGTGAAATTGCAGATCTAGAGAGTGTACAGAGATCCTTTACTGCACGTATAAGTTCTGTCAAGCACCTTAACTACTGGGAACGCTTGGAAGCACTTGACTTGTACTCGTTGGAACGCAGGAGGGAGAGATATATCATAATCTACACTTGGAAAATCCTGGAAGAAATGGTCCTGAATATGCACACATAAATCACTCCCTACGAAAGTAAAAGACTGGGCAGGCGATGCAAAATACCTCCAATGAAATGTAGGGGCGCCATTGGTACACTAAGAGAAAATACCATAAGTGTCCGGGGCCCAAGACTGTTCAACAACCTCCCACCAAGCATAAGGGGAATTACCACTAGACCCCTGGCTGCCTTCAAGAGGGAGTTGGACAGATACTTGAAGTCGGTGCCGAATCAGCCGGGCTGTGGTTCGTATGCTGAACTACGTGCTGCCAGCAGTAACAGCCTGGTTGATCAAGCCCTGAGCCACCGGGAATCCTGGTTATGGACCGGACTGCGGGGGCGTTGATCTCCGGAATAGCCTCCAGGTAGACTCTCCAGGTAGTCTCCAGGTAGGGAGCCACTGCTTGGCGAAACGTTTCCACAATTGTCTCGTTCTACACCATTAGGATACTTTAATAATGACATGTTTCGCTCTCCTGGCATAGTGCCAGATAAGTGGAAAATGGCTAATGTAATACCTCTCTACAAAGGAGACAGGTCGTTAGCATCAAATTATAGACCAATTAGCCTAGCTTTCACTGTGGGAAAATTTGATGGAATCAATAATTGCCGAGGCAATTCGTAGCCATCTTGAAAGACATAAATTAATCAACGAATCTCAGCATGGTTTTACAAAGGGTCGTTCCTGTCTTACGAATTTACTAACTTTCTTCACTAAGGTATTTGAGGAGGTAGATCATGGTAATGAATATGATATTGTGTATATGGACTTCAGTAAGGCTTTCGATAGAGTTCCACATCAGAGGCTATTGAGGAACCTTAAGGCACACGGAATAGAGGAAATACTTCCTGGATCAAGGCGTAGTTGACCTGTAAGTAACAATTTGTATAAGTATGGATAGATCAGAGTGGGCACACTTCATAAGCGGTGTTCCACAGGAGTCAGTTTTGGGGCCCTAGTTGTAACATAAACAAGTTTACGGTCAGATAAATTCTGACGAGGACACCAAGTTGGTGTAATGGTCGGAGAAGTGGCAGATGCAGTTTAATGTAGATAAATGCAAAGTTCTCTGCATTGGAAAGAAAAATAGCCATGACATAAACTAAATAATGTAGATCTTAATCACTCGGAATGCAAAAATAATTTAGAAGTTCTAGTTAGCAGTAATATAAAACCAAGACAACAGTGCATAAGTGTTCGCAATAAAGCTAATAGAATCCTTGGCTTCATATAAAGAAGCATAAATAATAGGAGTCCTCAGGTTGTTCTTCAACTCTATACATCCTTGGTTAGGCCTCATTTACATTATGCTGCACAGTTTTGGTCACCGTATTACAGAATGGATATAAATTCTCTGGAAAATGTACAAAGGAGGATGACAAAGTTGATCCCATGTATCAGAAACCTTCCCTATGAGGATAGACTAAGGGCCCTGAATCTGCACTCTCTAGAAAGACGTAGAATTAGGGGGGATATGATTGAGGTGTATAAATGGAAGACAGGAATAAATAAAGGGGATGTAAATAGTGTGCTGAAAATATCTAGCCTAGACAGGACTCGCAGCAATGGTTTTAAGTTGGAAAAATTCAGATTTAGAAAGGATATAGGAAAGTACTGGTTTGGTAACAGAGTTGTGGATGAGTGGAACAAACTCCCAAGTACCGTCATAGAAGCTAAAACCTTGTGACCTGGACCTGCCTTGCGACTTGGACCTGCCTAGCATGGGCCAGTAGATGAATGAGATACTTGTGCTTCATTTGGGAATCTTTATTGTGGAAACATTTCACCAGCCAGTGGCTTCACTAGTCCAGTACAGAGAAAAACGGTGAAAGATGCGACTTTGAATAATCAGTCCCTCAGCCTGAAGTCGATGTGTTCAATCCATTGATCTTGATATAAGTCAGTATGTGTGAAGTGGCTTATATACTGCAGTAAGGTGAAGTGAAGCTAATAATAATAATAATAATAATAATAATAATAATAATAATAATAATAATAATCTTTATTTCTACCAGTGCAAGAACAAGGTATACAGACCATAGTTGACATCAGTAACATACTACTATATAGAAAGCCGCGTGTTATGCTGAGCATTTCCCACAAATTAGGTCAGTTTTGTCCCAGGATGCGACCCACACCAGTCCACTAACACCCAGGATGTGACCCACACCAGTCCACTAACACCCAGGATGTGACCCACACCAGTCCACTAACACCCAGGATGTGACCCACACCAGTCCACTAACACCCAGGATGTGACCCACACCAGTCCACTAACACCCAGGTACTATTTTACTGCTAGGTGAACATGGACAACAGGTGTCTTAAGGAAACACGTCCTCTCTCTACCCGTACGTGGGATCGAACCAGGGACCTCAGTGTGTGAGCTGAGTGGTATTCCTAGCTTTGCAGCCAGCAGGATTATTCCTGGACTATCTGTTGAACCAGGCTGTGTTTATCCCGCTGGTCCAGCCATCACAACCTGGTACATCTGATAATCAAACTATTTTAAAACAGGAAGTGGCAGTAGGTAAACAGAAAGTGGTAGCAGGTAAACAGGAAGTGGGAGTGGGTAAACAGGAAGTGGGAGTGGGTAAACAAGAAGTGGGAGTGGGTAAACAAAGTGGGAGTGGGTAAACAGGAAGTGGGAGTGGGTAAACAGGAAGTGGGAGTGGGTAAACAAGAAGTGGGAGTGGGTAAACAGGAAGTGGGAACAGGTAAACAGGTAAACAGGAAGTGTGAGTGGGTAAACAGGAAGTGGGAGTGAGTAAACAGGAAGTGGGAGTGGGTAAACAGGAAGTGGGAGTGGGTAAACAGGAAGTGGGAGCAGGTAAACAGGAAGTGGGAGTGGGTAAACAGGAAGTGGGAGTGGGTAAACATGAAGTGGGAGTGGGTAAACAGGAAGTGGGAGTGGGTAAACAGGAAGTGTGAGTGGATAAACAGGAAGTGGGAGTGGGTAAACAGGAAGTGGGAGTAGGTAAACAGGAAGTGGGAGTGGGTAAACAGGAAGTGGGAGTGAGTAAACAGGAAGTGTGAGCAGATAAACAGGAAGTGGAAGCAGGTAAACATGAAGTGGGAGCAGGTAAACAGGAAGTGGGAGTGAGTAAACAGAAAGTGGGAGCAGGTAAACAGGGAGTGAGAGCAGGTAAACAGGAAATAGGAGCAGATAAACAGGAAGTGGGAGCAGGTAAACCGGAAGTGGCATTGGGTGAACAGGAAGTGGGAGCAGGTAAACAAGGAAATGGCATCAGGTAAACAGGAGGTGGGAGTGGGTACACAGGAAGTGGGAGTGGGTAAACAGGAAGTGGGAGCAGGTACACAGGAAGTGGGAGTGAGTAAACAGGAAGTGGGAGCAGGTAAACAGAAAGTGGGAGTGGGTAAACAGGAAGTGGGAGTGGATAAACAGGAAGTGGGAGCAGGTAAACAGGATGTGGGAGTGGGTAAACAGGAAGTGGTAGTGGGTAAACAGGAAGTGGAAGCAGGTAAACAGGAAGTGGTAGTGGGTAAACATGAAGTGGGAGCAGGTAAACAGGAAATGGGAGTGGGTAAACAGGAAGTGGTAGTGGGTAAACAGGAAGTGGGAGCAGGTAAACAGGAAGTGGGAGCGGGTAAACAGGAAGTGGAAGTAGGTAAACAGGAAGTGAGAGTGGGTAAACAGGAAGTGGGAGCAGGTAAACAGAAAGTGGGAGTAGGTAAACAGGAAGTGGGAGCAGGTAAACAGGAAGTGGGAGTGGGTAAACAGGAAGTGGGAGCAGGTAAACAGGAAGTGGGAGCAGGTAAACAGGAAGTGGGACCAGGTAAACAGGAAGTGGGAGTAGGTAAACAGGAAGTGGGAGCAGGTAAACAGGAAGTGGGAGTAGGTAAACAGGAAGTGGGAGTGGGTAAACAGGAAGTGGGAGCAGGAAAACAGGAAGTGGGAGCAGGTAAACAAGGAAGTGGCAGCAGGTAAACAGGGAATGGTAAAGGGTAAACAGGAAGGGGTAAGCGTCATTCTACAGACACTGTATGATCCACAAGGATTTAGCGCTCACCAGAAAATATAATAACAATAATAATCGTAATAAACAGGTAGTGGGTGCGTGTAAACAACAGGCAGTGGGCCAGGGAGACGTGGTAGTGATCCATACCCCTTAATGGACCGGCCCCAGACCCCCTTCCTTCCCCCTTAGGGTGGCCGGGGGTCTATCGTCCACCTAGCCCTGCCTGTCCAGGGGGGTCTATCGTCCACCTAGCCCTGCCTAGCCAGGGGGTCTATCGTCCACCTAGCCTTGCCTAGGCAGAGGGGTCTATCGTCCACCTAGCCCTGCCTGTCCAGGGGGGTCTATCGTCCACCTAGCCCTGCCTAGCCAGGGGGGTCTATCGTCCACCTAGCCCTGCCTAGCCAGGGGGGTCTATCGTCCACCTAGCCCTGCCTAGCCAGGGGGTCTATCGTCCACCTAGCCCTGCCTAACCAGGGGGTCTATCGTCCACCTAGCCCTGTCTAGGCAGGGGGGTCTATCGTCCACCTAGCCCTGCCTAGCCAGGGGGTCTATCGTCCACCTAGCCCTACCTAGCCAGAGGTGTCTATCGTCAACCTAGCCCTGCTTAGCCAGGGGGTCTATCGTCCACCTAGCCCTGCCTAGCCAGGGGGTCTATCGTCCACCTAGCCCTGCCTATCCAGAGGTGTCTATCGTCAACCTAGCCCTGCTTAGCCAGGGGGTCTATCGTCCACCTAGGCCTGTCTAGGCAGGGGGGTCTATCGTCCACCTAGCCCTGCCTAGCCAGGGGGTCTATCGTCCACCTAGCCCTGCCTAGGCAGGGGGGTCTATCGTCCACCTAGCCCTGCCTAGCCAGGGGGTCTATCGTCCACCTAGCCCTGCCTAGCCAGGGGGTCTATCGTCCACCTAGCCCTGCCTAGCCAGGGAGGTCTATCCTCCCTCTCCTTCCGTTATCCTGGTTAAGTGCCTAACGGTACTATTGTAGCCCTTATGGCTGCATAACATAAGGTCGACGTTGCTCTAATCCCCAAAATTCTTTAAACCCGCAATATTTCTGGCCAGTCTAATAGGTCAATAGGCCTACAGGCCTACGCTAGGCGGGTCCTACTCACAACCAACACAAGAGAAGGATAGGGTAGCACTGCAGTAGGCCTACTGGTCCATGCTAGGCAGGTCTACTCACAACCAACACAACGGAAGAATAGGGTAGCACTGCAGTAGGTCTCCTGGCTTACTGCCTCCTGAGACGTCTCAAGGTTTTACAGGTGTTGACCTACCTCAGTTCTTTTAAAAACTCAGATGTATTTGAGGTATACTACCACCCCCCGGGATGCCACCCACACCAGTCTACTAACACCCAGGTACCTACTTACTGCTAGGTGAACAGGGACAACAAGTGTAAGACGACTAACACCCAGGTACCTACTTAATACCAGGTGAACAGGGGCAGTAGGTATAAGATAACTAGCACTCAGGTACTTAGTACTAAGTGAACAGGTACAGCAGGTGTGGGGACACACGTCCAGTGCTTCCACCCTGGCAGTATACAAGACTGCATTCCTAGGCTCCAGGTTCACTGTTCAACACTATGAAGGTCAGTCTTCCTCCAGGTTGAGGGACTGACCACCTCAAACTTACTGCTTCAAGGCTGAGGGACTGACCACCTCAAACTTCCTTCTTCAAGGCTGAGTGACTGACCACTTCAAACTTCCTTCTCCAAGGCTGAGGGACTGACCACCTCAAACTTCCTTCTCCAAGACTGAGGGACTGACCACCTCAAACTTCCTTCTTCAGTAGGCCAAATGTTTCAATAATAAAGGTACCTAACTGTAATACTAATATTAATTGTTAAAGATGTGGACGGGTAAGCCAGTAGAAGGCCAGGACGAATAGACGTGTCTAGTCCATCAGTCTTGAGAAACGAACAGCATATGCTGGGAGAAGTGGCTTATATACTGCAGTCAGGTGACTAGAAGCTGGAGGAGGTGGTGTCGCCAGTAGACAGATCCTCTAGTGTAAGTTTCCTGAACTATTTTCACCACATCTGGTCAATTTTATCTAACTTAACCTGTTGCACATGTATCTTGTTCATCTGCTGGTCGGTACTGTTTACCATTTTCATAATTATAGCTAGTGGCCCTTGCTAGGCAGGTCCTGCTCACACGGAACATAACAGAAGGATCAAGGAGCGCTGTGACAGAATTATGGAAGCATTGGAACAAAATGCAGATGCGGCCTACAGAGATATCACAAAGGTATTTGAAAAATACGATCATGGGTTGATTACACATAAAATAAGGGCAATACGTATAATAAGGAAAGTAGGTAAATGGATCTTCAGGTTTCTAATATATAGAAGATAATAGTAAATACGACAAAATCTAGCATTAACAAAGTCAAAAGTTGAGTGCCCCGAGGTACTGTCCTGGGGCCTCTACTGTTTCTTATGCTCATAGCAAGCATAAATATAAGCACTCCTTACAATTTCGTATCATCATTTGCAGATCACGGAACGTGTAGGGTTCGAAAAAAACCGCTAGGAAGTCTTAAGATTAGCAGATGAGTTTGTTAACCACTCGACCATGCCGACCTAACAAGATTCATCCAAGATTCATCCATAAGAAGGTTAGCATGGGCCACACTGGCCTGCGAGTTTTAGGACTGGGTTACCATGAGTTAGATCCCCACACATTTCGCGATTCCATGAATCATTTTCAGATACCAAAACAACCATGAAAATCACCTCAGAAGAAGACATGGGAAAAATACAAGATATAAACGGTCTTGTAATGGTCAGTGGAGAGCAACATGACGTTCAGTGGTGACAAGTACCAACTTCTTAGATATGGAAAGAAGGAAGAACTCAAAAGGGGCACTGTACACAAAACACAAAATTCAAGAGGATTATCAGATAGAGCGAAAGAAACATGTGAAGGATATGGGTGTAATAATATCAGCTGACTTGGAACACAATAAGGCAAGTGTCACGACAGCCAGGTAGATGACGAGATGGATAAAGAGAACTTTCAAAAGAGAATAAACAGTAGAGAAATAGTGATGCCAACAAGACGTGGCTTCTAATAACATGATCTGTACATAAGTGCCTTTATCCACAAGATAAACAGTGCCAAGGGTGACACTATTTAAATCAAGTGTTATCCCATTAAGATTTCTATTTAGTGTTGATGGCCTCTTTCAGGTGAGCTGGAACAAATACAATGATAGTTCACAGCCTCTTTAGAGCCAATAAGGTATTTAAATTAATGGGAACGCCTTAAAATCCTAAATACGTACTTAATGGAATGGAGGAGAGAGAGAGAGATACATGATAATTTATAGGCGGAAGGTACTTGAGGGACTTGTCCCAATCCTGCACACTGTCATAACAACATACTAGAGTGAGAAATATGGGAGGAAGTGTAAAATAAGCCCAGTGAAAAGTAGGGGTGTGGTGGGCATAATAAGAGAGCTCTGTATCAACATTCGTGGTCCCAGCTTATTCAGCATCTGCTGGAACATGTGTAGAAGTCTTCAAGAAGATATCAGAAAAACAAACCATACCACGGGCGGGGTTAGAACCCGCGATCAGAGAGTCTCAAAACTCCAGACCGCCGTGTTAGCCACTGGACCAGCTAGCCACAATAAGATTCGTCCAACTAGGTATATTTCTACACCATAGGAAGGTTAGCATTGGCACCACTGTGACCACAAATGCAAGTTTTTATAGACGAATCTCCAGCTAGCGTGGCCGTGACGAACTCTAGCTCAAGTCCCCTCAAAGCCGTAAACATGACTCGCGAAATCGTAATGAACGATTGCAAACAAACCATACCACGGGCGGGGATAGAACCTGCGATCAGAGAATCTCAAAACTCCAGACCGTCGCGTTAGCCACTGCATTTGTGGTCACAGTGGTGCCTATGCTAACCTTCCTATGGTGTAGAAATATACCTAGTTGAACGAATCTTATTGTGGCTAGCTGGTCCAGTGGCTAACACGGCGGTCTGGAGTTTTAAGACTCTCTGATCGCGAGTTCTAACCCCGCCCGTGGTATGGTTTGTTTGCAATCGTGTCATTACGATTTCGTGAGTCAAGATATCAGAAACACTGCTGGAGCAAGTGTAGAAGTCTTCAAGAAGATATCAGAAACACTGCTGGAACAAGTGTAGAAGTCTTCAAGAAGATATCAGAAACACTGCTGGAACAAGTGTAGAAGTCTTCAAGAAGATATCAGAAACACTGCTGGAACAAGTGAAGAAGTCTTCAAGAAGATATCAGAAACACTGCTGGAACAAGTGTAGAAGTCTTCAAGAAGATATCAGAAACACTGCTGGAACAAGTGTAGAAGTCTTCAAGAAGATATCAGAAACACTGCTGGAACAAGTGTAGAAGTCTTCAAGAAGATATCAGAAACACTGCTGGAACAAGTGTAGAAGTCTTCAAGAAGATATCAGAAACACTGAAACTAGAAATACCGCAGGAAATAGCAAACAAGAGGACTCCAATAGCAATAGTGAGGATAAATTACCAAAAACAACTGGTGGGAGCTCCATTGTTGGTGCTAGGGAGGATAGAAGTAAGACAGGGAAACATGCACCAACAGGGAATACAGTCACAGAAACCCAAGGCAAGCGGAAACCAAGCCTGTGCACATACTATGCACTTGGTATCTGCTGGCATGGGAAATCTGGAAAAACAGATGGGACATGCAACTATGACCACCCTAGAAAATGCCATGCCCATATGAAAACAGGAAAATGCAAACTCCCTTCCTGTAAGCTTTTTCACCCTGAAATGTGTACCTCTTCAGTACAGGAAAGACTGTGCTATAACTTAAATTGCCAGGCATACCATCTAAAGGGGACAAAAAGATACAAAACATCCAGGCCATGGGAAAACCTGGGTAGCCACAGCCACTCAAGAGGGAGAGGTTTTTTAGTGCCAGGAAGGAAAAAAAACTGGCAGGAAATGGCAGAAATCGTACACCAAATCCAGTCATTCCTGGAGTGGAACCACAGTCGATGGCCTCCACTCCAAACCAACAGATACAGATACTAATGCCGGAAAAAAAATCCCCCCCCAGTACCAACAATACCACCAGTCCGATAACATTCTTCTTTGCAAATATACAGGGTCTAAAGCCAGCTACAAACAACAAAATACCTTTCATCCGTGGACTGCTTGCAGAGGCAAAGGCAATGTTCGCGGCTTTCACTGAGACCCACATAAAGGATCACTTGGACAACGAAGTATGGATCCCAGGTTACAACCTATACAGATGTGACAGAGTGAACAGGCAAAAGGGGGGGGTTGGCCTGTACATTGCAGAGTCACTTGTTTGCACAGAACTGCTTAATGCCTCAAATGACGTAGTGGAAGTTTTAGCAGTAAAGGTCGAGAACCAAAACCTAGTCATTGTGGTAGTCTACAAGCCTCCGGATGCAACATCCCAGCAATTCCAGGAACAGCTGTTAAAAATTGACCACTGTCTGGAAAATCTTCCAGCTCCTGCACCCAACATCTTGCTCCTGGGGGATTTCAACTTAAGGCACCTAAAATGGAGGAATATAGCAAATAATATTGTTGCAGTAATAACACCAGGAGGCAGCTCTGATGAAAACTCACACTCACACGAGCTTTTAAATCTCTGCACAAAATTCAATTTAAACCAGCAAATAATAGAGCCTACAAGACTGGAGAATACACTAGACCTCATCTTCACTAACAATGATGATCTGATAAGAAATGTCACCATATCAAAAACAATATACTCAGATCACAACATAATTGAGGTTCAGACATGTATGCATGGAGCCCCAGACCGACAAAATGAGACTAGTCACGAGGGAGCATTCACCAAATTCAACTTCAATAACAAAAACATAAAGTGGGACCAAGTAAACCAAGTCCTAACCGATATAAGCTGGGAAGATATACTAAGCAACACAGACCCAAACTTATGCCTAGAACAGATTAACTCGGTGGCACTCGATGTATGCACAAGGCTTATTCCTCTAAGAAAAAGGAGGAGTAGATGTAAAATAGAAAGAGACAGGCGCTCCCTTTACAGGCAACGGAAAAGAATAACAGAGCGGCTAAAAGAGGTCAATATATCTGAAATGCGCAGGGAGACACTGGTCAGAGAAATAGCAAGCATCGAACTTAAGCTAAAAGAATCCTTTAGGAGTCAGGAATCGCGGGAAGAACTAAAAGCCATAAATGAAATCGAAAGAAACCCAAAGTATTTCTTCTCCTATGCCAAATCAAAATCGAGAACAACGTCCAGTATTGGGCCCCTACTTAAACAAGATGGGTCCTACACAGATGACAGCAAGGAAATGAGTGAGCTACTCAAGTCCCAATATGACTCAGTTTTTAGCAAGCCGCTAACCAGACTGAGAGTCGAAGACCAAAATGAATTTTTTATGAGAGAGCCACAAAATTTGACTAACACAAGCCTATCCGATGTTATCCTGACGCCAAATGACTTCGAACAGGCGATAAATGACATGCCCATGCACTCTGCCCCAGGGCCAGACTCATGGAACTCTGTGTTCATCAAGAACTGCAAGAAGCCCCTATCACGAGCCTTTTCCATCCTATGGAGAGGGAGCATGGACACGGGGGTCGTCCCTCAGTTACTAAAAACAACAGACATAGCCCCACTCCACAAAGGGGGCAGTAAAGCAACAGCAAAGAACTACAGACCAATAGCACTAACATCCCATATCATAAAAATCTTTGAAAGGGTCCTAAGAAGCAAGATCACCACCCATCTAGAAACCCATCAGTTACACAACCCAGGGCAACATGGGTTTAGAACAGGTCGCTCCTGTCTGTCTCAACTACTGGATCACTACGACAAGGTCCTAAATGCACTAGAAGACAAAAAGAATGCAGATGTAATATATACAGACTTTGCAAAAGCCTTCGACAAGTGTGACCATGGCGTAATAGCGCACAAAATGCGCGCTAAAGGAATAACAGGAAAAGTCGGTCGATGGATCTATAATTTCCTCACTAACAGAACACAGAGAGTAGTCGTCAACAGAGTAAAGTCCGAGGCAGCTACGGTGAAAAGCTCTGTCCCACAAGGCACAGTACTAGCTCCCATCTTGTTCCTCATCCTCATATCCGACATAGACAAGGATGTCAGCCACAGCACCGTGTCTTCCTTTGCAGATGACACCCGAATCTGCATGACAGTGTCTTCCATTGCAGACACTGAAAGGCTCCAGGCGGACATCAACCAAATCTTTCAGTGGGCTGCAGAAAACAATATGAAGTTCAACGATGAGAAATTTCAATTACTCAGATATGGTAAACATGAGGAAATTAAATCTTCATCAGAGTACAAAACAAATTCTGGCCACAAAATAGAGCGAAACACCAACGTCAAAGACCTAGGAGTGATTATGTCGGAGGATCTCACCTTCAAGGACCATAACATTGTATCAATCGCATCTGCTAGAAAAATGACAGGATGGATAATGAGAACCTTCAAAACTAGGGAGGCCAAGCCCATGATGACACTGGAACAAGTGTAGAAGCCTTCAAGAAGGTATCAGAAACACTGTTGGAACAAGTGTAGAAGTCTTCAAGAAGATATCAGAAACACTGCTGGAACAAGTGTAGAAGCCTTCAAGAAGATATCAGAAACACTGCTGGAACAAGTGTAGAAGCCTTCAAGAAGGTATCAGAAACACTGCTGGAACAAGTGTAGAAGTCTTCAAGAAGATATCAGAAACACTGCTGGAACAAGTGTAGAAGTCTTCAAGAAGATATCAGAAACACTGTTGGAACAAGTGTAGAAGTCTTCAAGAAGATATCAGAAACACTGCTGGAACAAGTGTAGAAGTCTTCAAGAAGATATCAGAAACACTGCTGGAACAAGTGTAGAAGCCTTCAAGAAGGTATCAGAAACACTGTTGGAACAAGTGTAGAAGTCTTCAAGAAGATATCAGAAACACTGCTGGAACAAGTGTAGAAGCCTTCAAGAAGATATCAGAAACACTGCTGGAACAAGTGTAGAAGCCTTCAAGAAGGTATCAGAAACACTGCTGGAACAAGTGTAGAAGTCTTCAAGAAGATATCAGAAACACTGCTGGAACAAGTGTAGAAGTCTTCAAGAAGATATCAGAAACACTGCTGGAACAAGTGTAGAAGTCTTCAAGAAGATATCAGAAACACTGCTGGAACAAGTGTAGAAGTCTTCAAGAAGATATCAGAAACACTGCTGGAACAAGTGTAGAAGCCTTCAAGAAGGTATCAGAAACACTGTTGGAACAAGTGTAGAAGTCTTCAAGAAGATATCAGAAACACTGCTGGAACAAGTGTAGAAGCCTTCAAGAAGATATCAGAAACACTGCTGGAACAAGTGTAGAAGCCTTCAAGAAGGTATCAGAAACACTGCTGGGACAAGTGTAGAAGTCTTCAAGAAGATATCAGAAACACTGCTGGAACAAGTGTAGAAGTCTTCAAGAAGATATCAGAAACACTGCTGGAACAAGTGTAGAAGTCTTCAAGAAGGTATCAGAAACACTGCTGGAACAAGTGTAGAAGTCTTCAAGAAGATATCAGAAACACTGCTGGAACAAGTGTAGAAGTCTTCAAGAAGATATCAGAAACACTGCTGGAACAAGTGTAGAAGTCTTCAAGAAGATATCAGAAACACTGCTGGAACAAGTATAGAAGTCTTCAAGAAGATATCAGAAACACCGCTGGAACAAGTGTAGAAGTCTTCAAGAAGATATCAGAAACACCGCTGGAACAAGTGTAGAAGTCTTCAAGAAGATATCAGAAACACTGCTGGAACAAGTGTAGAAGTCTTCAAGAAGATATCAGAAACACTGCTGGAACAAGTATAGAAGTCTTCAAGAAGATATCAGAAACACTGCTGGAACAAGTGTAGAAGTCTTCAAGAAGATATCAGAAACACTGCTGGAACAAGTGTAGAAGTCTTCAAGAAGGTATCAGAAACACTGCTGGAACAAGTGTAGAAGTCTTCAAGAAGATATCAGAAACACTGCTGGAACAAGTGTAGAAGTCTTCAAGAAGATATCAGAAACACTGCTGGAACAAGTGTAGAAGTCTTCAAGAAGATATCAGAAACACTGCTGGAACAAGTGTAGAAGTCTTCAAGAAGATATCAGAAATACTGCTGGAACATGTGTAGAAGTCTTCAAGAAGATATCAGAAACACTGCTGGAACAAGTGTAGAAGTCTTCAAGAAGATATCAGAAACACTGCTGGAACAAGTGTAGAAGTCTTCAAGAAGATATCAGAAACACTGCTGGAACAAGTGTAGAAGTCTTCAAGAAGGTATCAGAAACACTGCTGGAACAAGTGTAGAAGTCTTCAAGAAGGTATCAGAAACACTGCTGGAACAAGTGTAGAAGTCTTCAAGAAGATATCAGAAACACTGCTGGAACAAGTGTAGAAGTCTTCAAGAAGATATCAGAAACACTGCTGGAACAAGTGTAGAAGTCTTCAAGAAGATATCAGAAACACTGCTGGAACAAGTGTAGAAGTCTTCAAGAAGATATCAGAAACACTGCTGGAACAAGTGTAGAAGTCTTCAAGAAGATATCAGAAACACTGCTGGAACAAGTGTAGAAGTCTTCAAGAAGATATCAGAAACACTGCTGGAACAAGTGTAGAAGTCTTCAAGAAGATATCAGAAACACTGCTGGAACAAGTGTAGAAGACTTCAAGAAGATATCAGAAACACTGCTGGAACAAGTGTAGAAGTCTTCAAGAAGATATCAGAAACACTGCTGGAACAAGTGTAGAAGTCTTCAAGAAGGTATCAGAAACACTGCTGGAACAAGTGTAGAAGTCTTCAAGAAGGTATCAGAAACACTGCTGGAACAAGTGTAGAAGTCTTCAAGAAGATATCAGAAACACTGCTGGAACAAGTGTAGAAGTCTTCAAGAAGGTATCAGAAACACTGCTGGAACAAGTGTAGAAGTCTTCAAGAAGGTATCAGAAACACTGCTGGAACAAGTGTAGAAGTCTTCAAGAAGATATCAGAAACACTGCTGGAACAAGTGTAGAAGTCTTCAAGAAGATATCAGAAACACTGCTGGAACAAGTGTAGAAGTCTTCAAGAAGATATCAGAAACACTGCTGGAACAAGTGTAGAAGTCTTCAAGAAGATATCAGAAACACTGCTGGAACAAGTGTAGAAGTCTTCAAGAAGATATCAGAAACACTGCTGGAACAAGTGTAGAAGTCTTCAAGAAGATATCAGAAACACTGCTGGAACAAGTGTAGAAGTCTTCAAGAAGATATCAGAAACACTGCTGGAACAAGTGTAGAAGTCTTCAAGAAGATATCAGAAACACTGCTGGAACAAGTGTAGAAGTCTTCAAGATATCAGAAACACTGCTGGAACAAGTGTAGAAGTCTTCAAGATATGAGAAACACTGCTGGAACAAGTGTAGAAGTCTTCAAGATATCAGAAACACTGCTGGAACAAGTGTAGAAGTCTTCAAGATATCAGAAACACTGCTGGAACAAGTGTAGAAGTCTTCAAGATATCAGAAACACTGCTGGAACAAGTGTAGAAGTCTTCAAGATATCAGAAACACTGCTGGAACAAGTGTAGAAGTCTTCAAGATATCAGAAACACTGCTGGAACAAGTGTAGAAGTCTTCAAGAGGAAACTGGACAAGTATCTTCACCAGGTGCCAGATCAACCAGGCTGTGATGAATATGTGGGGCAGTGGACCACCAGCATCAAGAGCCTAGTTGACCAGGCTAGTACCAGAGAAGCCTGGTCTATGGCCGGGCTCTGGAAGTAGAAAAACTCTCGAAACTCATCAGATGTATATCATGTAAACAAGATCTCCCTTTTTGTAAACAAAATGTATTTAAAAAAACACGATGTCTTATTTTGTGCTGCGATAGGCCTGGGAATAACGTGTTCCAGACTGTGTTGTGATAGGCCTGGGAATAACATTTCCCAGGTTGTGTTGTGATAGAGGAACTGTGTCGAAGGCCTTCTTGCAGTCCAAGAAGATGCAATCAACCCACCCCTCCCTCTCATTTCTTACTTCAGTTACCTTGTCGTAAAACTCTAGTAGGTTTGTGACACAGGATTTGCCTTCCATGAATCCGTGCTGGCTGTCGTTTATAATCTTGTTCTGCTCCAGGTGCTCCACCACTCTCCTCCTGATAATCTTTTCCAAGACTTTGCATACTATACATGTCAGTGACACTGGTCTATAATTTAGTGCTTCATTTCTGTCTCCCTTCTTAAAGATGGGGACTACATTTGCCTTCTTCCATACTTCAGGTAGTTGCCCAGTTTCAAGGGAAGTGTTGAAGATTTTGGTTAGTGGCACACGTAGTGTCCCTCCTCCCTCTCTAAGGACCCATGGAGAGATGTTGTCCGGTCCCACTGCCTTTGAGGTATCAAGGTCATTTAGGAGCTTCTCCACCTCCTCCTCAGTTGTGTGTAATTCATCCAACACTTGTTGGTATATCCCTTGTTGCTGTATGCCACTGTTTTGTCTCCCCATTGTCCCTTCAGCCTCCACTGTAAATACTTCCTGAAATCTCAGGTTGAGCTCCTCACATACCTCCTGGTCGTTTCTTGTGAGCTCCCCACCTACTTTCCTCAGCCTGATTACCTGGTCCTTGACTGTTGTCTTCCTCCTGATGTGGCTGTAGAGTAGTTTCGGGTCAGACTTGACTTTCGATGCTATGTCATTTTCATACTGCCGCTGCGCCTCCCTCCTTATCTGTGCATACTCGTTTCTGGCTCGTCGACTAATCTCTTTATTCTCCTGAGTCCTTTGCCTTCTGTACTTTTTCCATTCTCTAGATCACTTAGTTTTTGCCTCCCTGCACCTTTGGGTAAACCAAGGGCTCGTTCTGTCCATCCCATTATTTCTGTTACCCTTGGGAACAAACCTTTCCTCTGCCTCCTTGCATTTTGTTGTTACAAAGTCCATCATTTCGTTTACTGATTTTCCTACTAACTCCTGTTCCCACTGAACCTTCTGCAGGAAGGTCCTCATTCCTGTGTAGTCCCCCCTTTTATAGTTTAGCTTTTCCCTTTCTACTCCTGTTACCCTCTCCACTTTTAGCTCCACGATGTATTCAAAGCTCATAACTACGTGGTCACTAGCTCCAAAGGGCCTTTCATATGTGATGTGCTCAACATCTGAGCTACTCAGGGTGAACACGAGGTCCAGTTTTGCTGGTTCATCCTCCCCTCTCTCTCTGGTAGTATCCCTAACATGTTGGTGCATGAGATTTGCCAGCACATCCATCATCTTGGCTCTCCATGTTTCGGGACCCCCATGTGGCTCCAGGTTTTCCCAATCAATCTCCCTGTGATTGAAGTCGCCCATGACCAGTAACTTCGCTCTACTTGAGTGGGCCCTTCTTGCCACCTCAGCTAGAGTGTCCACCATTGCTCTGTTGCATTCATCCTATTCATTCTGTGGTGGGTTATACATTACTGCAATGACTACCTTGTGTTTCCCTGACTGAACTGTACATACTATGTAATCCCTTTCTCCAGTCTCGTCCATGCCTTCCATTTCTTGATAACCCCACCGGTTTTTTATTAGTAGTGCAACCCCTCCTCCCCCCCTGCTCCTTCTATCCTTCCTCAGGATCTGATACCCGGTGATAGGCATGGGAATAACGTGTCCATGGCTGTGTTGTGATAGGCCTGGGAATGAGGTGTCCCAGGCTGTGTTGTGATAGGCCTGGGAATAACGTGTCCCAGGCTGTGTTGTGATAGGCCTGGGAATGAGGTGTCCCAGGCCGTGTTGTGATAGGCCTGGGAATAACGTGTCCCAGGCTGTGTTGTGATAGGCCTGGGAATAACGTGTCCCAGGCTGTGTTGTGATAGGCCTGGGAATAACGTGTCCCAGGCTGTGTTGTGATAGGCCTGGGAATAACGTGTCCCAGGCTGTGTTGTGATAGGCCTGGGAATAACGTGTCCCAGGCTGTGTTGTGATAGGCCTGGGAATAACGTGTCCCAGGCTGTGTTGTGACAGGCCTGGGAATAACGTGTCCCAGGCTGTGTTGTGATAGGCATAGGAATAACGTGTCCCAGGCTGTGTTGTGATAGGCCTGGGAATGAGGTGTCCCAGGCTGTGTTGTGATAGGCCTGGGAATAACATGTCCCAGGCTGTGTTGTGATAGGCCTAGCAGTGTAGGCTGGCACATGTGCCACTGCTGTTATTCCCTGCTATGCCTCTTCCCCCTTTAGCATGGTGTCTCCCCCCCCCACCAGTGCCACCCTTATTGATTTTGTCTGCGGCGGCGGCGGCGGCGGCCACCCTGGAGGCTAGCCTGTCCCTCGCTGTAGGTCTGCTGCCGCTACTGTCGCCCCTCCGGTCACCCCTCCTACTGCTACTGTCGTCCCTCCTGCTACCCCTCCTTCTGTTCCTCCTGCCGTTCCTCCTGCTACCCTTCCTTCCGTTCCTGCTGCCGTTCCTGCTGCCGCCCCTTCTGCATCTTCTCCTACCACCCCTCCTGCCGTTCCTCTTGGCGCCCCTCCTGCCGTTCCTCCTGCCACCCCTCCTGCCGTTCCTCATGTCGTTCCTCCTGCAGTTCCTCATGCCGACCCTCCTGCCGTTCCTCCTGCCACCCCTCCTGCCGTTCTTCCTGCCACCCCAGCTGCCGTTCTTCCTGCCACCCCTCCTGCCGTTCCTCCTGCCACCCCTCCTGCCGTTCCTCCTGCCACCTCTCCTGCCGTTTCTCCTGCCACCCCTCCTGCCGTTTCTGCTGCCACCTCTCCTGCCGTTCCTCCTGCCACCCCTCCTGCCGTTCCACCCGCCGTAATCATGGTACATCCTCCCAGCTTCTGTAATTATCCAGAACTATAGTTATTCCGTCAATTTAGGATAGTTAACCTTCAAATAACATCTACATCACCCTAGGCCTATGACTTTCACATGCCTGTCACCTTAACTCCATAGGCCTATTACTTTTATAAATCTATGTATCAGTCTAGATACATTGACATATCACTTTTATACGTCTATTTAACACATTGGAGTCATAGGCCTATTTCGTTTGTGTAACACCCCTGGAGTCAGGCCTATTTTGTCTATGTAATACCCCTGGAGTCATAGGCCTATTTTGTGTATGTAGCACCCCTGGAGTCATAGGCCTATTTTGTTTATGTAGCACCCCTGGAGTCATAGGCCTATTTTGTCTATGTAAAACCCCTTGGAATCATAGGCCTATCACATTTACATGACTATGGCACCTCAGAAACACAGGCCTATCAGCAGTCATCAGAATTATCAGGCTGCACTTTGACAATATCAGTTTAATCAGCAGTAACCTGAAGCAGCAGCAGCAGCAGCAGCAGCAGCAGCAGCAGCAGCAGCAGCAGCAGCAGCAGCAGCAGCAGCAACAGCAGCAGCAACAGCAGCAGCAACAGCAGCAACAGCAGCAGCAGCAGCAGCAGCAGCAGCAGCAGCAGCAGCAGCAGCAACAGCAGCAACAGCAGCAGCAACAGCAGCAGCAACAGCAGCAACAGCAGCAACAGCAGCAACAGCAGCAACAGCAGCAACAGCAGAAGCAGCAGCAGCAACAGCAGCAACAGCAGCAGCAACAGCAGCAACAGCAGCAGAAGCAACAGCAGCAGCAGAAGCAACAGCAGCAACAGCAACAACAGCAGCAGCAGCAGCAGCAGCAGCAGCAACAGCAGCAACAGCAGCAACAGCAGCAACAGCAGCAACAGCAGCAACAGCAGCAACAGCAGCAGGCAAGGCAGCGGCAGGCAGCAGCAGGCGGCACGGCAGCAGGCAGCAGGCAGGCAGCAGCAGCAGCAGCGGCAGCAACAGGCGGCAACGGCAGGCAGCAGCAGCAACGGCAGGCAGCAGCAGCAGCAGCAGGCAGGCAGCAGCAGCAGGCAAGCGGCGGCAGCAGCAGGCAGCGGCAGAAGCAATGGCAGGCGGCGCAGCAGCAGCAACAGCAGCAACAGCAACGGCAGCGGCAGGCAGCAGGCAACAGCGGCAACAGCAGGCGCAGCGGCAGCGGCAGCAGCGCAGCGCAGCGCACGCGGCAAGCAGGCGGCGGCGGAAGCAGCAGCGGCAGCAGCAGCAACGGCAGGCGGCAGCGGCAGGCAGCGGCAGCAGCAGGCAACAGCGGCAAGGCGGAGCAGCAGCAGCAAGCAGCAACGGCGGCAGCGGCAGCAGGCGGCAGCAACGAACAGGCAGCAACGGCAGCAGCAGCGGCAAGCAGCGGCAGGCGGCGGAGCAGGCAGGCGCGCGGCAACGCAGGCAGCAGCGGCGGTAGCAGCAGCAACAGCAGGCAGCGGCGGCGGCAGCAGCAGCAAGCAGGCAGCAGCAACGCAGCAGCAGCAGCAAGCAGCGGCAGCGGCGGCGGCAGCGGCAGCAGCAGGCGGCAGCGGCAGCGGCAACAGCAGCAAGCAACACAACAAGGCAGGCAGCAGCGGCGGCACGGCAGCGGAGGCAGCAGCGGCGGTAGGCGCAGCAGCAGCGCAGGCGGAGCGGCGGCGGCGGCAGCAACGGCAGCGCAGCAGCGGCAAGCAGCGGCAGCAGCAACGCGCAGCAAGCAGCAGGCAGCGAAGTAGCGGCGCAACAGGCAGGCAGGCAAGCAGCAAGGCAGCAGCGGCAGCGGCACGGCAAGGCAAGCAGCAGCAACAGCAGCGGCAACAGCAGCAACAGCGCAAGCGGCAGCAACAGCGGCAGCAGCGGCAACAGCAGGCGGCAGGCAGCGGCAGCAGCAGGCAGGCAGCGCAACAGCAGCAACACCAACAACAGTAGCAACAGTAGCAGTAGTGACAGCAGTAGTAACAACACCAATAGCAACAGCAGCAACACCAACAACAGTAGCAACAGTAGCAGTAGTGACAGCAGTAGTAACAACACCAATAGCAACAACAGCCACACCAACAGCAGCACCAACAACAGTAACTGTAGTGACAACAGCAACACTAACAGTAGTGAGGCGGATTTAGATGAGATAATCAGTCCCACAGTCTAACAGAACTACACACAAAAGCCAGTGAGTGGGAAACTGACAGCAGGTGCTGAAGGAGGAAGTGTAGACAGCCCACGTGCATTGGTTCCCGGCGTGTGAGGCGCAAATATCACAAAGTCATCCATTTGTCCTGAGAAAGAGGTGGAAGGCAGCACCAGGTTGGTTAAATTAGCCCCCCCTCGCTGCCCACTCCAACACTGCACAGAAAACGGCGTCACTAACGTAAACATTGCCTCGTTAATAACGTTTAACGAAGTTAATGTTACCACATTCACAACTGCGGTTTTAAAACAGGCACAGGAAGAGGCTTTGGCAACCAGTAGGCCTAGCAAGTAATTGCATGGAAGTGAAAGTATAGGCCTAATACAAGGGTGCCCAGCTGTTACCACAAAATGACTGATCTTTCAAAAGTCAGTAAGTTAGTAGGTAAGTCAATCAGTAAGTAGGCTAACCCTCCCTACACCCAGGATAACCTGGGGTAGGGAGGGTTAGCCACCCAGGATAACCTGGGGTAGGGAGGGTTAGCCACCCAGGATAACCTGAGGTAGGGAGGGTTAGCCACCCAGGATAACCTGGGGTAGGGAGGGTTAGCCACCCAGGATAACCTGAGGTAGGGAGGGTTAGCCACCCAGGATAACCTGGGGTAGGGAGGGTTAGCCACCCAGGATAACCTGGGGTAGGGAGGGTTAGCCACCCAGGATAACCTGGGGTAGGGAGGGTTAGCCACCCAGGATAACCTGAGGTAGGGAGGGTTAGCCACCGAGGATAACCTGGGGTAGGGAGGGTTAGCCACCCAGGATAACCTGGGGTAGGGAGGGTTAGCCACCCAGGATAACCTGAGGTAGGGAGGGTTAGCCACCCAGGATAACCTGAGGTAGGGAGGGTTAGCCACCCAGGATAACCTGGGGTAGGGAGGGTTAGCCACCCAGGATAACCTGGGGTAGGGAGGGTTAACCACCCAGGATAACCTGGGGTAGGGAGGGTTAGCTATCCAGGATAACCTGGGGTAGGGAGGGTTAACCACCCAGGATAACCTGGGGTAGGGAGGGTTAGCCACCCAGGATAACCTGAGGTAGGGAGGGTTAGCCACCCAGGATAACCTGGGGTAGGGAGGGTTAGCCACCCAGGATAACCTGGGGTAGGGAGGGTTAGCCACCCAGGATAACCTGGGGTAGGGAGGGTTAGCCACCTAGGATAACCTGGGGTAGGGAGGGTTAGCCACCCAGGATAACCTGGGGTAGGGAGGGTTAGCCACCCAGGATAACCTGGGGTAGGGAGGGTTAGCCACCCAGGATAACCTGAGGTAGGGAGGGTTAGCCACCCAGGATAACCTCGGGTAGGGAGGGTTAGCCACCCAGGATAACCTGGGGTAGGGAGGGTTAGCCACCCAGGATAACCTGAGGTAGGGAGGGTTAGCCACCCAGGATAACCTGGGGTAGGGAGGGTTAGCCACCCAGGATAACCTGGGGTAGGGAGGGTTAGCCACCCAGGATAACCTGAGGTAGGGAGGGTTAGCCACCCAGGATAACCTGGGGTAGGGAGGGTTAGCCACCCAGGATAACCTGAGGTAGGGAGGGTTAGCCACCCAGGATAACCTGGGGTAGGGAGGGTTAGCCACCCAGGATAACCTGGGGTAGGGAGGGTTAGCCACCCAGGATAACCTGGGGTAGGGAGGGTTAGCCACCCAGGATAACCTGAGGTAGGGAGGGTTAGCCACCCAGGATAACCTGGGGTAGGGAGGGTTAGCCACCCAGGATAACCTGGGGTAGGGAGGGTTAGCCACCCAGGATAACCTGGGGTAGGGAGGGTTAGCCACCCAGGATAACCTGAGGTAGGGAGGGTTAGCCACCCAGGATAACCTGGGGTAGGGAGGGTTAGCCACCCAGGATAACCTGGGGTAGGGAGGGTTAACCACCCAGGATAACCTGGGGTAGGGAGGGTTAGCTACCCAGGATAACCTGGGGTAGGGAGGGTTAACCACCCAGGATAACCTGGGGTAGGGAGGGTTAGCCACCCAGGATAACCTGAGGTAGGGAGGGTTAGCCACCCAGGATAACCTGAGGAAGGGAGGGTTAGCCACCCAGGATAACCTGGGGTAGGGAGGGTTAACCACCCAGGATAACCTGGGGTAGGGAGGGTTAGCCACCCAGGATAACCTGGGGTAGGGAGGGTTAGCCACCCAGGATAACCTGGGGTAGGGAGGGTTAGCCACCCAGGATAACCTGAGGTAGGGAGGGTTAGCCACCCAGGATAACCTGGGGTAGGGAGGGTTAGCCACCCAGGATAACCTGGGGTAGGGAGGGTTAGCCACCCAGGATAACCTGGGGTAGGGAGGGTTAACCACCCAGGATAACCTGGGGTAGGGAGGGTTAGCCACCCAGGATAACCTGGGGTAGGGAGGGTTAGCCACCCAGGATAACCTGGGGTAGGGAGGGTTAGCCACCCAGGATAACCTGGGGTAGGGAGGGTTAGCCACCCAGGATAACCTGGAGTAGGGAGGGTTAGCCACCCAGGATAACCTGGGGTAGGGAGGGTTAGCCACCCAGGATAACCTGGGGTAGGGAGGGTTAACCACCCAGGATAACCTGGGGTAGGGAGGGTTAGCTACCCAGGATAACCTGGGGTAGGGAGGGTTATCCACCCAGGATAACCTGGGGTAGGGAGGGTTAGCCACCCAGGATAACCTGAGGTAGGGAGGGTTAGCCACCCAGGATAACCTGGGGTAGGGAGGGTTAGCCACCCAGGATAACCTGGGGTAGGGAGGGTTAGCCACCCAGGATAACCTGAGGTAGGGAGGGTTAGCCACCCAGGATAACCTGGGGTAGGGAGGGTTATCCACCCAGGATAACCTGAGGTAGGGAGGGTTAGCCACCCAGGATAACCTGAGGTAGGGAGGGTTAGCCACCCAGGATAACCTGAGGTAGGGAGGGTTAGCCACCCAGGATAACCTGGGGTAGGGAGGGTTAGCCACCCAGGATAACCTGAGGTAGGGAGGGTTAGCCACCCAGGATAACCTGAGGTAGGGAGGGTTAGCCACCCAGGATAACCTGGGGTAGGGAGGGTTAGCCACCCAGGATAACCTGAGGTAGGGAGGGTTAGCCACCCAGGATAACCTGAGGTAGGGAGGGTTAGCCACCCAGGATAACCTGAGGTAGGGAGGGTTAGCCACCCAGGATAACCTGAGGTAGGGAGGGTTAGCCACCCAGGATAACCTGAGGTAGGGAGGGTTAGCCACCCAGGATAACCTGGGGTAGGGAGGGTTAGCCACCCAGGATAACCTGGGGTAGGGAGGGTTAGCCACCCAGGATAACCTGGGGTAGGGAGGGTTAGCCAACCAGGATAACCTGGGGTAGGGAGGGTTAGCCACCCAGGATAACCGAAGTCAGTGCATCATCCTCGACTGTGTCTTACTTTCTTTGTGATCCTTCAGTCTTGTCCCCCAGGATGCCACCCACACCTGAGAACTAATTCCCAGATACCTACTTACTGCTAGGTGAACAGTGACAGCAGGTGTAAGGCGACAAACACCCAGGTACCTACTTAGTGCTAGGTGAACAGGGACAACAGGTGTAAGTTGACTAACTCTCAGGTACCTACTTACTGCCAGGTGAAGAGTGACAGCAGGTGTAAGGTAACTAACTCTCAGGTACCTACTTCCTGCCAGGTGAACAGGAACAGCAGGTGTAAGGTGACTAACTCTCAGGTACCTACTTACTGCCAGGTGAAGAGTGACAGCAGGTGTAAGGTAACTAACACTCAGGTACCTACTTCCTACCAGGTGAACAGGGACAGCAGGTGTAAGGTGACTAACACTCAGGTACCTACTTCCTGCCAGGTGAACAGTGACAGCAGGTGTAAGGTGACTAACACTCAGGTACCTACTTCCTGCCAGGTGAACAGGGACAGCAGGTGTAAGGTAACACCTGTTACTATGTAATAACATAGCAGTAAACAGGTGATATCACAACATGCAAAATAACGAATATAACAATATACCTAATTTCCCAGCACTTTCGTGATTTCTCACATTATCTAGGACCTGTTCCGTAAGTAGATTGGTAGCGCATTCAGCTGACACACAGACGTCCGGAGATCGATCCCCGGCAAAGCTGTAAATATTAGGACGTGTTTCCTTAAGACACCTGCTATCCATGATCACCTAGCAGTAAAATAGGTACCTGGGTGTTAGTGAACTGGTGTGGGTCGCATCCTGGGGACAACCATGACCTAATTTGCGGGAAATGCTCAGCATAACAAGCGGCTTTCTATACAGTAGTATGTCACTGATGTCAACTATGATATGTATACCTTGTACATGTACTGGTAGAAATAAAGATTATTATTATTATTATTATTATTATTATTATTATTATTATTATTATTATTATTATTATTATTATTATTATTATTATTATTATTTTTATTATGATGATGTGAGAAGTCACGAAAGCGCTTGGAAATTCAAAATTTTTTTTACAGAGGTTGTGTTGTATATGTTGCAATACACAAATAACCCTTACATGGGAGACAGAAACTTACGACAACGTTTCGGTCCCACTTGGACCATTAAGTTACTGGTCCAAGTAGGACCGGAACGTCTATTATATTCGGATTATTTGTATATTGTTCCAGGGACGGTATTGTGAGTCATTGTTCAGTATATCAGCATGATGAAATTAAGACACATGTGCAACATCTGGGTATCTTTATTGTAGACGTTTCGCCCTCCAGTGGCTTTATCAATACAAATTCTAGGACATAACTTGAAGACAGTAGAACTATGTACAGAAGATGAGGTAATCAGTCCCTCAACCTAGGAGTAGGTGCGAACAGCACCATAGTCGTGGAGATTCTGAAGCAGAAGCAAGGATCCTGGCGCTTATATAGTAACGTCAGGTGTAGCAGACGAGGGCATAGTCACTGGTAGGCGGGATTCCCCAGTGAAATCTGCTACACCTGACGTTACTATATAAGCGCCAGGCTCCTTTTTTCTGCTTCAGAATCTCCACGACTATGGTGCTGTTCGCACCTACTCCAAGCTTGAGGGACTGATTACCTCATCTTCTGTATATAGTTCTACTGTCTTCAAGTTATGTCCTAGAATTTGCATTGATAAAGTCACTGGAGGGCGAAACGTCTAGAATAAAGATACCAAGATGTTGCACATGTGTCTTAATTTCATCTTGTCGGTATTATATACCATTCTTGCACAGTATATCACCATATATGATAACTGGACTCAGTGTACCTGTCTCTAAATAAACTTCCCTTACATGTAGATAAGTGGGTAGTTAGCACAGTGTTAACAGTGTTAACTCTCACGATACACGCAAGGTTAACTATACAAGGTTTAACACTTGTATTAATTAATAAACAATTTAGACACGAAACAACAGGTTTTTTCACTTGTTCTGCTCTCACGTGTTTTGAAAACACCTACGGTTGCTTAGGTTAATATAAGTTAATGTTTAATGCTACCTAAAGCAAGAGACAGTTCCCTACAGCAAGAGACAGTTCCCTACAGCAAGAGACAGTTCCCTACAGCAACAGACAGTTCCCTACAGCAACAGACAGTTCCCTACAGCAAGAGACAGTTACCTAAAGCAACAGACAGTTCCCTATAGCAACAGACAGTTCCCTACAGCAACAAACAGTTCCCTACAGCAACAGACAGTTCCCTACAGCAACAGACAGTTCCCTACAGCAACAGACAGTTCCCTACAGCAACAGACAGTTCCCTACAGCAACAGACAGTTCCCTACAGCAACAGACAGTTCCCTACAGCAACAGACAGTTCCCTACAGCAACAGACAGTTCCCTACAGCAACAGACAGTTCCCTACAGCAACAGACAGTTCCCTACAGCAACAGACAGTTCCCTACAGCAACAGACAGTTCCCTACAGCAACAGACAGTTCCCTACAGCAACAGACAGTTCCCTACAGCAACAGACAGTTCCCTACAGCAACAGACAGTTCCCTACAGCAACAGACAGTTCCCTACAGCAACAGACAGTTCCCTACAGCAACAGACAGTTCCCTACAGCAACAGACAGTTCCCTACAGCAACAGACAGTTCCCTACAGCAACAGACAGTTCCCTACAGCAACAGACAGTTCCCTACAGCAACAGACAGACAGCTTCCTACAGCAACAGACAGTTCCCTACAGCAACAGACAGTTCCCTACAGCAACAGACAGTTCCCTACAGCAACAGACAGTTCCCTACAGCAACAGACAGTTCCCTACAGCAACAGACAGTTCCCTACAGCAACAGACAGCTTCCTACAGCAACAGACAGTTCCCTACAGCAACAGACAGTTCCCTACAGCAACAGACAGTTCCCTACAACAACAGACAGTTCCCTACAGCAACAGACAGTTCCCTACAGCAACAAACAGTTCCCTACAGCAACAGACAGTTCCCTACAGCAACAGACAGTTCCCTACAGCAACAGACAGTTCCCTACAGCAACAGACAGTTCCCTACAGCAACAGACAGTTCCCTACAGCAACAGACAGTTCCCTACAGCAACAGACAGTTCCCTACAGCAACAGACAGTTCCCTACAGCAACAGACAGTTCCCTACAGCAACAGACAGTTCCCTCAACAGTCTCTGAGAACATACACTGACAGCTTCAGTGGTACCTGTGAACAATAATAAACTAGAATACTAAGTATGAGGTGGGTCATAGATGTCGGAGGTAAGTATGAGGTGGGTCATAGATGTCGGGGGTAAGTATGAGGTGGGTCATAGATGTCGGGGGTAAGTATGAGGTGGGTCATAGATGTCGGGGGTAAGTATGAGGTGGGTCATAGATGTCGGGGGTAAGTATGAGGTGGGTCATAGATGTCGGGGGTAAGTATGAGGTGGGTCATAGATGTCGGGGGTAAGTATGAGGTGGGTCATAGATGTCGGGGGTAAGTATGAGGTGGGTCATAGATGTCGGGGGTAAGTATGAGGTGGGTCATAGATGTCGGGGGTAAGTATGAGGTGGGTCATAGATGTCGGGGGTAAGTATGAGGTGGGTCATAGATGTCGGGGGTAAGTATGAGGTGGGTCATAGTTGTCGGGGGTAAGTATGAGGTGGGTCATAGATGTCGGAGGTAAGTATGAGGTGGGTCATAGATGCCGGGGGTAAGTATGAGGTGGGTCATAGATGCCGGAGGTAAGTATGAGGTGGGTCATAGATGTCGGGGGTAAGTATGAGGTGGGTCATAGATGCCGGAGGTAAGTATGAGGTGGGTCATAGATGTCGGAGGTAAGTATGAGGTGGGTCATAGATGTCGGAGGTAAGTATGAGGTGGGTCATAGATGTCGGAGGTAAGTATGAGGTGGGTCATAGATGTCGGAGGTAAGTATGAGGTGGGTCATAGATGCCGGGGGTAAGTATGAGGTGGGTCATAGATGTCGGGGGTAAGTATGAGGTGGGTCATAGATGTCATAGATGTCGGGGGTAAGTATGAGGTGGGTCATAGATGTCGGGGGTAAGTATGAGGTGGGTCATAGATGTCGGGGGTAAGTATGAGGTGGGTCATAGATGTCGGGGGTAAGTATGAGGTGGGTCATAGATGTCGGGGGTAAGTATGAGGTGGGTCATAGATGTCGGGGGTAAGTATGAGGTGGGTCATAGATGCCGGGGGTAAGTATGAGGTGGGTCATAGATGTCGGGGGTAAGTATGAGGTGGGTCATAGATGTCGGGGGTAAGTATGAGGTGGGTCATAGATGTCGGAGGTAAGTATGAGGTGGGTCATAGATGTCGGAGGTAAGTATGAGGTGGGTCATAGATGTCGGAGGTAAGTATGAGGTGGGTCATAGATGTCGGGGGTAAGTATGAGGTGGGTCATAGATGCCGGAGGTAAGTATGAGGTGGGTCATAGATGTCGGAGGTAAGTATGAGGTGGGTCATAGATGTCGGAGGTAAGTATGAGGTGGGTCATAGATGTCGGAGGTAAGTATGAGGTGGGTCATAGATGTCGGAGGTAAGTATGAGGTGGGTCATAGATGCCGGGGGTAAGTATGAGGTGGGTCATAGATGTCGGGGGTAAGTATGAGGTGGGTCATAGATGTCGGGGGTAAGTATGAGGTGGGTCATAGATGTCGGGGGTAAGTATGAGGTGGGTCATAGATGTCGGGGGTAAGTATGAGGTGGGTCATAAATGTCGGGGGTAAGTATGAGGTGGGTCATAGATGTTGGGGTAAGTATGAGGTGGGTCATAGATGTCGGGGGTAAGTATGAGGTGGGTCATAGATGTCGGAGGTAAGTATGAGGTGGGTCATAGATGCCGGGGGTAAGTATGAGGTGGGTCATAGATGTCGGGGGTAAGTATGAGGTGGGTCATAGATGTTGGGGTAAGTATGAGGTGGGTCATAGATGTCGGGGGTATTTATGAGGTGGGTCATAGATGTCGGGGGTAAGTATGAGGTGGGTCATAGATGTCGGGGGTAAGTATGAGGTGGGTCATAGGTGTCGGGGGTAAGTATGAGGTGGGTCATAGATGCCGGGGGTAAGCATGAGGTGGGTCATAGATGCCGGGGGTAAGCATGAGGTGGGTCATAGAAGTCGGGGGTAAGTATGAGGTGGGTCATAGATGCCGGGGGATAAGTATGAGGTGGGTCATAGAAGTCGGGGGTAAGTATGAGGTGGGTCATAGATGCCGGGGGTAAGTATGAGGTGGGTCATAGAAGTCGGGGGTAAGTATGAGGTGGGTCATAGATGCCGGGGGTAAGTATGAGGTGGGTCATAGATGCCGGGGGATAAGTATGAGGTGGGTCATAGAAGTCGGGGGTAAGTATGAGGTGGGTCATAGATGCCGGGGGGTAAGTATGAGGTGGGTCATAGATGCCGGGGGATAAGTATGAGGTGGGTCATAGAAGTCGGGGGTAAGTATGAGGTGGGTCATAGATGCCGGGGGTAAGTATGAGGTGGGTCATAGATGCCGGGGGATAAGTATGAGGTGGGTCATAGAAGTCGGGGGTAAGTATGAGGTGGGTCATAGATGCCGGGGGTAAGTATGAGGTGGGTCATAGATGCCGGGGGGTAAGTATGAGGTGGGTCATAGATGCCGGGGGTAAGTATGAGGTGGGTCATAGATGCCGGGGGTAAGTATGAGGTGGGTCATAGATGCCGGGGGATAAGTATGAGGTGGGTCATAGAAGTCGGGGGTAAGTATGAGGTGGGTCATAGATGCCGGGGGTAAGTATGAGGTGGGTCATAGATGCCGGGGGTAAGTATGAGGTGGGTCATAGATGCCGGGGGTAAGTATGAGGTGGGTCATAGATGCCGGGGGTAAGTATGAGGTGGGTCATAGAAGTCGGGGGTAAGTATGAGGTGGGTCATAGATGCCGGGGGTAAGTATGAGGTGGGTCATAGATGCCGGGGGGTAAGTATGAGGTGGGTCATAGATGCCGGGGGTAAGTATGAGGTGGGTCATAGATGCCGGGGGTAAGTATGAGGTGGGTCATAGATGCCGGGGGTAAGTATGAGGTGGGTCATAGATGCCGGGGGTAAGTATGAGGTGGGTCATAGATGCCGGGGGGGTTAAGTATGAAGTGGGTCATAGAAGTCGGGGGTAAGTATGAGGTGGGTCATAGAAGTCGGGAGTAAGTATGAGGTGGGTCATAGATGCCGGGGGTTAAGTATGAGGTGGGTCATAGAAGTCGGGACATTGCAATTACACTACCCTCACAAACACTTATCAAGAATCTTTTGCTTTCTTAAGAAAGCAAAACATTCTTAAGAAAGTGTTTAGCGTCTCTTAAGAAATCCCAAACAAGTGTCGAGAAGGTGATTTTAGACATACGAGAGAAAGACTGGATTTAGATAAGACTTACCTAATAGGGTTGTCGAAGGTGGTATGTCAAATATGTGGGAGAGTAGAGTTGGATTTGAAAAGGACTTGCCTAGCATGGGCCAATAGGCCTGCCATAGTGTTCCTTCAGTATTATCATGTAAGAGCTACGTAAGGAGATAAGGGATTACCTTCAAATTACTGCCCAGCCAGCTTGCCCTTAAAGGTTACTTGTAAGCGTTTCCTGAGGTCAGTGACCCCGCGGTCCGGTCCCAGTCCAGGTCGCCTGTTACTAGCTAGATTGATCAAGCTGTTAGTGCTTATTGCCTGCAGTCCCATGTATGCACCACAGCCCAGTTGATCAGGAACTGTTTTGAGAAATTTGTTGAGTTACCTCTTGAAGGCAACTAGGAATTTGTTGGTAATCCCCTTCATGCATGAAGGAATGTTGTTGAGGAATCGTGGTCCCCTCACACTTTTAGAGTTCTCTCTCAGTGTACTCATCGATCCTCTACTTGGCTCCTGCACTGTATGTCAAGCTTCTTGTGTTCATAAGTAGTAATTTCAGTGTGCAGGTTTGGTACCAATACCTCCAGTATCTTCCAGGTGTAGATTGTGATGTATCTATCTCGCCTATGTTCTAAGGAGTACAGTTCTAGGAACTTCAAGCATTCCCAGTAATTTAGGTGCTGGACTGAGTTTATACAAGTTGTGGAGGTTCTCTGTATATTTTCCAGCTCAGCAATTTCTCCTGTCGTGAAGGTGGTCGTTAGTATACAACAATATTCCAGCCTGGAGAGACCCAATGACCTGGAGTGTCATTGATTTGGTATCCCTTTATTTTGAAAGTTCTAGTTATCCATCCTATTAATTTGAAAGTTCTAGTTATCCATCCTATTAATTTGAAAGTTCTAGTTATCCATCCTATTAATTTGAAAGTTCTAGTTATCCAACCTATTATTTTCCTTGAAGTTACGATAATAACATTGTTGTGGTCTTTGAAGATGAGATATTTCTAACATTATCACTCCCAGGTTTCTAACATTTGACACTCCAATACCATGACTGGAACAGTTCACAAATACCTCACACTTAGGCCAGATCCTTATGACGACGTTTCGGTCCATCCTTGACATTATCAGGTGAGTAAGACCTACCTAGCATGAACCAGTAGGCCTACTGTAGTGCTCTTGTAACATTCTTGGAAAATTACTTTGGAAAACTCTAAAATTACATTAGATAGATGCATGACTAATTGTGGCTAGGCCTTGCTAATTAAGAGTAGGCCTACTGCAGTGGGCGGCTTCATCACAGTTAAATATATGAAGATATTATCTCTTACTGATAGGCCTATCACAGGTTTTATTTTCCAGTGCAAGTTAATGTCTGCTGCCACTCACCTGCTGCCACCCACCTGCTGCCACCCACCTGCTGCCACCCACCTGCTGCCACCCACCTGCTGCCACCCACCTGCTGCCACCCACCTGCTGCCACCCACCTGCAGCCTCCCACCTGCTGCCACCCACCTGCTGCTACCCACCTGCTGCCACCCACCTGCTGCCACCCACCAGCTGCCACCCACCTGCAGCCTCCCACCTGCTGCCACCCACCTGCTGCTACCCACATGCTGCCACCCACCAGCTGCTACCCACCTGCAGCCTCCCAGCTGCTGCCTACCCACTGCCACTGCCTACTTGCTGCCATCCACCTGGATAAACATATGTCAAGTGCAATTACAGACCATGCTTCATGGAGTAAACTAGGTCAACCAGCCTGTTGTTGCTAGTAGCAACAACAACAGCAATGGCAGCAGTAGCAACAACAGCAGCAGCAGCAGCAGCAGCAGCAGCAACAACAACAACAACAACAACAACAACAACAACAGCAACAGCAGCAGTAGCAGGAACAACAACAACAACAACAGCAGCAGCAGCAGCAGCAACAACAACAACAACAACAACAACAACAGCAACAGCAGCAGTAGCAGGAACAACAACAACAACAACAGCAGCAGCAGCAGCAGCAACAACAACAACAACAACAACAACAACAACAACAACAGCAGGCAACAGGCAGGCACACACAGCACAACAATAGCAACACAACAGGCACAGCAACACACACAACACACAGCACAACAACAAGCAGCACAACAGCAGCAGCACAACAGCACAGCAACAGCAAGCAACACAGCACAACAGCAGCAGCAACAGCGGCAACAACAGCAAGCAGCACACAGCGGCAGCAACAAGCAACAAGCAAGGCAAGCGAAGCAGCAAGCAGCAACAGCAGCAAGCAAGCAGCAAGCAAGCAGCAAGCAGCAAGGCAGCAGCAACAAGCAGCAACGGCAGCAGCAAGCAGCAAGCAAGCAGCAAGGCAACGAACGCAACAGCAAGCAGCAGCAAGCAGCAACAACGGCAGCAGCAAGCAAGCTAACAGCAACGGCAAGCAAGCAGCAACAGCAAGCAGCAAGCAGCAAGCAGCAACAGCAAGCAAGCAAGCAGCGCAACAGCACAGCAAGCAAGCAAGCAACAGCAAGCAACAGCAAGCAGCAACAACAGCAGCAACAACAGCACACAAGCAACAGCAGCAACAGCAAGCAGCAAGCAAGCAAGCAACAGCAACAAGCAAGCAAGCAACGCAACAAGCAACAAGCAGCAGCAGCAACAAGCAACAACAGCAACACAACAAGCAAGCAAGCAAGCAACAACAGCAAGCAGCAACAACAGCAACAGCAGCAAGCAGCAACGCAAGCAAGCAACAGCAACAGCAGCAACAACAGCAGCAAGCAGCAAGCAGCAAGCAACAGCAACAGCAACAAGCAGCAACAGCGGCAACAGCAGCAGCAACAGCAAGCAGCAACAGCAGCAGCGGCAACAAGCAACAATAGCAACAGCAGCAACAGCAGCAAGCAAGCAGCAAGCAAGCACAACAGCAGCAGCAACAGCAGCAACGCAAGCAACGCAGCAGCAGCAACAACAGCCGCAACAGCAGCAACAAGCAGCAACAGCAGCAACAGAACAGCAGCAACACAGCACAACAACAAGCAAGCAGCAAGCAGCAAGCAGCAACAGCAACGCAACAGCAGCAACAAGCAGCAACAGCAGCAGCAGCAAGCAGAACAGCAACAACAGCAACAACAACAGCAAGCAGCAAGCAAGCAGCAACAAGCAAGCAGCAACAACAAGGCAAGCAACCAGCAGCAAGCAAGCAACAGCAGCAACAGCAGCAACAACAACAGCAACAGAACAGCAAGCAGCAACAGCAAGCAACAGCAACAGCAGCGGCAAGCAGCAACAGCAGCAACAGCAACAAGCAACAAGCAGCAACAAGCAACAGCAACAGCAACAACAAGCAAGCAAAACAGCAGCAACAGGCAACAACGCAAGCAGCAAGCAGCAACAACAACAAGCAACAGCAAGCAACAGCAACAGCAGCAGCAACAGCAACAGCAGCAGCAACAAGCAAGCAAGCAGCAACAACGCAGCAACAAGCAAGCAACAACAGCAAGCAGCAAGCAACAGCAACAGCAAGCAGCAGCAACAACAGCAAGCAAGCAAGGCAAGCAACAGCAAGCAACAAGGCAGCAACAACAGCAACAGCAACAGCAAGCAGCAAGCCAACAAGCAGCAACAACAGCAACAACAGCAGCAGCAGCAGCAACAGCAAGCACAACAGCAACAGCTTAGCAACAAGCAGCAGCAGCAGCAAGCAGCAGCGCAGCAGCAAGCAAGCAGGCAAGCAGCAGCAGCAAGCAGCAACAGCAGCGCAGCAGCGGAGCAAGCAACGCAGCAGCAGAACAGCAGCAGAGCGGCAGCAAGAAACAAGCAGCAACAAGCAAGCAGCAGCAACAGCAGCAACAGCAACAGCAGCAGCAGCAGGCAACAGCAGCAGCAACGCAACAAGCGACAGCAGCAAGCAACAGCAGCAAGCAAGCAAGCAGCAGCAAGCAATAACAGCAACAAGGCAAGCAGCGAGCAAGCAGCAGCAGCAGCAGCAGCAACGCAGCAAGCAGCAACAGCAGCAGCAGCAGCAACAGAACAGTAACAGCAGCAACAGCAAGCAGCAGCAGCAGCAACAGCAGCAAGCAGCAGCAAGCAAGCAGCAACTAAGCAAGCAGCAACGCAAGCAAGCAGCAGCAGCAACAACAGCAACAGCAACACAACAGCAAGCAACAGCAGCAGCAACAGCAACAACAAGCAACAGCAGCAACAAGCAACAAGCAAGCAGCAACATAAGCAGCAGCAAGCAGCAACAACGACGCAGCAAGAACAGCAAGCAAGCAGCAAGCAGCAAGCAGCAACAGCAAGCAACAGCAACAGCAACAACAACAAGCAACAGCAACAGCAACAGCAAGCAAGCAACAAGCAGCGGCAGCAGCAAGCAAGCAAGCGCTGCACAGCAAGCAGAACAGCAACAAGGCGACAGCAGCAGCAACAAGCAAGCAAGCAACGCAAGCAACAGCAGCAGCAGGCAACATAACAAGCAAGCAACAACGCAACGCATCAGCAGCAAGCAGCAAGCAAGCAGCAGCAGCAACAAGTAACAGCAAGCAGCAGCAACAACAACAACAACAACAACAACAGCAACAACAACAACAACAACAACAGCAACAACAATAACAACAACAACAACAACAAGACAAACAGTACAACATTAACTTAGAAAACAACTGTTGACAAGATTTTAAAAATAATAGAGTGAACAGTGGAAGTTCAGTGTTCACTGTAAGTGGCACTGGTGGTCACTGTAAGTTGCACTGGTGGTCACTGTAAGTTGCACTGGTGGTCACTGTAAGTGGCACTGGTGGTCACTGTAAGTGGCACTGGTGTTCACTGTAAGTGGCACTGGTGGTCACTGTAAGTTGCACTGGTGGTCACTGTAAGTGGCACTTGTGGTCACTGTAAGCGGCACTGGTGGTCACTGTAAGTGGCACTGGTGGTCACTGTAAGTGGCACTGGTGGTCACTGTAAGTGGCACTGGTGGTCACTGTAAGTGGCACTGGTGGTCACTGTAAGTGGCACTGGTGGTCACTGTAAGTGGCACTGGTGTTCACTGTAAGTGGCACTGGTGGTCACTGTAAGTGGCACTGGTGTTCACTGTAAGTGGCACTGGTGGTCACTGTAAGTGGCACTGGTGTTCACTGTAAGTGGCACTGGTGGTCACTGTAAGTGGCACTGGTGGTCACTGTAAGTGGCACTGGTCACTGTAAGTGGCACTGGTGGTCACTGTAAGTGGCACTGGTGTTCACAGTAAGTGTCACTGGTGGTCACTGTAAGTGGCACTGGTGGTCACTGTAAGTGGCACTTGTGGTCACTGTAAGTGGCACTGGTGGTCACTGTAAGTGGCACTGGTGGTCACTGTAAGTGGCACTGGTGGTCACTGTAAGTGGCACTAGTGTTCACCGTAAGTGGCACTGGTGGTCACTGTAAGTGGCACTGGTGGTCACTGTAAGTGGCACTGGTGTTCACCGTAAGTGGCACTGGTGGTCACTGTAAGTGGCACTGGTGGTCACTGTAAGTGGCACTGGTGGTCACTGTAAGTGGCACTGGTGTTCACTGTAAGTAGCACTGGTGGTCACTGTAAGTGGCACTGGTGGTCACTGTAAGTAGCACTGGTGGTCACTGTAAGTGGCACTGGTGGTCACTGTAAGTGGCACTGGTGTTCACTGTAAGTGGCACTGGTGGTCACTGTAAGTGGCACTGGTGTTCACTGTAAGTGGCACTGGTGGTCACTGTAAGTGGCACTGGTGGTCACTGTAAGTGGCACTGGTGTTCACTGTAAGTAGCACTGGTGGTCACTGTAAGTGGCACTGGTGGTCACAGTAAGTGGCACTGGTGGTCACTGTAAGTGGCACTGGTGTTCACTGTAAGTAGCACTGGTGGTCACTGTAAGTGGCACTGGTGGTCACTGTAAGTAGCACTGGTGGTCACTGTAAGTGGCACTGGTGGTCACTGTAAGTGGCACTGGTGTTCACTGTAAGTGGCACTGGTGGTCACTGTAAGTGGCACTGGTGTTCACTGTAAGTGGCACTGGTAGTCACTGTAAGTGGCACTGGTGGTCACTGTAAGTAGCACTGGTGGTCACTGTAAGTGGCACTGGTGGTCACTGTAAGTTGCACTGGTGGTCACAGTAAGTAGCACTGGTGGTCACTGTAAGTAGCACTGGTGGTCACTGTAAGTGGCACCTTGGTCACTGTAAGTAGCACTGGTGGTCACTGTAAGTGGCACTGGTGGTCACTGTAAGTAGCACTGGTGGTCACTGTAAGTAGCACTGGTGGTCACTGTAAGTGGCACTGGTGGTCACTGCAAGTGCCACTGGTGGTCACTGTAAGTAGCATTTGTGGTCACTGTAAGTAGCACTGGTGGTCACTGTAAGTGGCACTGGTGGTCACTGTAAGTGACACTGGCGTTCACTGTAAGTGCACTGGTGTTCAATGTAAGTAGCACTGGTGGTCACTGTAAGTGGCACTGATGGTAACTGTAAGTGACACTGGTGGTCACTGTAAGTAGCACTGGTGGTCACTGTAAGTGGCACTGGTAGTCACTGTAAGTGACACTGGTGGTCACTGTAAGTAGCGCTGGTGGTCACTGTAAGTGGCACTGGTGGTCACTGTAAGTAGCACTGGTGGTCACTGTAAGTAGCACTGGTGGTCACTGTAAGTGGCACTGGTGTTCACTGTAAGTGGCACTGGTGGTCACTGTAAGTGGCACTGGTGGTCACTGTAAGTAGCATTGGTGGCCACTGTAAGTGGCACTGATGTTCAATATAAGTAGCACTGGTGTTCACTGTATGTAGCATTGGTGGTCACTGTAAGTGGCACTGGTGGTCACTGTAAGTGGCACTGGTGGTCACTGTATGTAGCATTGGTGGTCACTGTAAGTGGCACTGGTGTTCACTGTAAGTGGCACTGGTGGTCACTGTAAGTAGCATTGGTGGCCACTGTAAGTGGCACTGGTGGTCACTGTAAGTGGCACTGGTGGTCACTGTAAGTGGCACTGGTAGTCACTGTAAGTGGCACTGGTGGTCACTGTAAGTGGCACTGGTGGTCACTGTATGTAGCATTGGTGGTCACTGTAAGTGGCACTGGTGTTCACTGTAAGTGGCACTTGTTGTTACTGTAAGTGGCACTTGTGGTCACTGTAAGTGGCACTGGTGTTCACAGTAAGTGTCACTGGTGGTCACTGTAAATGGCACTGGTGGTCATTGTAAGTGGCACTGATGGTCACTGTAAGTGGCACTGGTGGTCACTGTAAGTGGCACTGGTGGTCACTGTAAGTGGCACTGGTGGTCACTGTAAGTGGCACTGGTGTTCACTGTAAGTCTCATTGGTGGTCACTGTAAGTGGAACTTGGGTTACTGTAAGTGGCACTGGTGGTCGCTGTAAGTGGCACTATTGTTCACTGTAAATGGCACTGGTGTTCACTGTAAGTGGCACTGGTGGTCACTGTAAGTGGCAATTGTGTTCACTGTAAATGGCATTGGTGGTCACTGTAAGTGGCACTGGTGTTCACTATAACTGGCACTGGTGATCACTGTAAGTGGCACTGGTGGTCACTGTAAGTGGCACTGGTGGCCACTGTAAGTTGCAGTGGTGGACACTGGAAGTGGCACTGGTGGTCACTGTAAGTGGCACTGGTGGTCACTTATTAGGACACTTTTCTTACCTTATAAGTGGCACTAGTGTTCACTTAAAAGTCTGGCGCCACTACACACCTGCCTGGAGCTAATACACATCTGCCTGGTGTCACTACACACCTGCCCGGTCTCACTACATACCTGCCTGATGCTACTACACACCTGCCTGGTGTCACTACACACCTGCCTGGTGCTACTACACACCTGCCTGGTGTCACTACACACATGCCTGATGCTACTACATACCTGCCTGGCGCTACTACACACCTGCCAGGTGTCACTACACACCTGGCTGGTTCTACTACATACCTGCCTGGTGCCACTACACACCTGCCTGTTACTACTACATACCTGCCTGGTTACACTACACACCTGCCTGGTGCTACTACACACCTGCCTGGTGTCACTACACACCTGCCTGGTGCTACTACGCACCTGCCTGGTGTCACTGCACACCTGCCTGGTGCTACTAGACACCTGCCTTGAGTCACTACACACCTGCCTGGTGTCACTACACACCTGCCTGGTGCTACTACATACTTGTCTGGTGCCACTACGCACCTGCCTGTTACTACTACATACCTGCCTGGTGTCACTGCACACCTGCCTGTTACTACTACATACCTGCCTGGTGTCACTGCACACCTGCCTGGTGCTACTAGACACCTGCCTTGAGTCACTACACACCTGCCTGGTGCTACTAGACACCTGCCTTGAGTCACTACACGTTTGCCTGGTTTCACTACACACCTGCATGGTGCTACTACATACCTGCCTGGTGTCACTACACACCTGCCTTGTGCTACTGCATACCTGTCTGGTGTCACTACACAGCTGCCTGGTGATACTACATACCTGCCTGGTGTCACTACACACCTGCCTGGTGCCATTACACACCTGCCTGGTGCTACTTCATACCTGCCTGGTGCCACTACACACCTGCCTGGTGTTACTGCATACGTGACTGGTGTCATACACACCTGCCTGGTGCTACTACATACCTGCCTGGTGTCACTACACACCTGCCTGGTGCTATTACATGCCTGCCTGGTGCTACTTCATACCTGCCTGGTGCCACTACACACCTGCCTGGTGTTACTGCATACGTGACTGGTGTCATACACACCTGCCTGGTGCTACTACATACCTGCCTGGTGTCACTACACACCTGCCTGGTGCTATTGCATGCCTGCCTGGTGCTACTGCATACCTGCCTGGTGTCACTACACACCTGCCTGGTGCTATTACATGCCTGCGGGGTGCTACTACATACCTGCCTGGTGTCACTACACACCTGCCTGGTGCTATTACATGCCTGCCTGGTGCTACTGCATACCTGCCTGGTGTCACTACACACCTGCCTGGTGCTACTACATACCTGCCTGGTGTCACTACACACCTGCCTGGTGCTACTACATACCTGCCTGGTGTCACTACACACCTGCCTGGTGCTACTACATACCTGCCTGGTGTCACTACACACCTGCCTGGTGCTATTACATGCCTGCCTGGTGCTACTGCATACCTGCCTGGTGTCACTACACACCTGCCTGGTGCTATTACATGCCTGCCTGGTGCTACTACATACCTGCCTGGTGTCACTACACACCTGCCTGGTGCTATTACATGCCTGCCTGGTGCTACTACATACCTGCCTGGTGTCACTACACACCTGCCTGGTGCTATTACATGCCTGCCTGGTGCTACTACATACCTGCCTGGTGTCACTACACACCTGCCTGGTGCTACTACGTACCTGCCTGGTGTCACTACATACCTGCCTGGTGCTACGACGTACCTGCCTTGTGACATTACACACCTGCCTGGTGCCACTACACACCTGCCTGGTGTCACTACATACCTGCCTGGTGCTACGACGTACCTGCCTTGTGACATTACACACCTGCCTGGTGCCACTACACACCTGCCTGGTGCCACTACACACCTGCCTGGTGCCACTACACACCTGCCTGGTGTCACTACATACCTGCAAGGTGCTACGACGTACCTGCCTTGTGACATTACACACCTGCCTGGTGCCACTACATACCTGCCTGGTGTCACTATATACTTGCCTTTTGTCACTACACACTTGCCAGGTGCCACTACACACCTGTCTGGTGTCACTACACACCTGGCGGGTTCTACTACATACCTGCCTGGTGCCACTATACACCTGCCTGTTACTAGTACATACCTGCCTGGTGTCAATACACGCCTGGTGTCAATACACACCTGCCTGGTGCTACTACACACCTGCCTGGTGTCACTACACACCTGCCTGGTGCTACTACATACTTGCCTGGTGCCACTACACACCTGCCTGTTACTACTACATACCTGCCTGGTGTCACTACACACCTGCCTGGTGCTACTAGACACCTGCCTTGAGTCACTACACATTTGCCTGGTTTCACTACACACCTGCATGGTGCTACTACATACCTGCCTGGTCTCACTACACACCTGCCTGGTGCTACTACACACCTGCCTGGTGCTGCTACATGCCTGCCTGGTGCTACTACACACCTGCCTGTTACTACTACATACCTGCCTGGTGTCACTATACACCTGCCTTGTGCTACTGCATACCTGCCTGGTGTCACTGCACACCTGCGTGGTGATACTACATACCTGCCTGGTGTCATACACACCTGCCTGGTGCTACTACATACCTGCCTGGTGTCACTACACACCTGCCTGGTGCTACTACATACTTGCCTGGTGCCACTACACACCTGCCTGTTACTACTACATACCTGCCTGGTGTCACTACACACCTGCCTGGTGCTACTAGACACCTGCCTTGAGTCACTACACATTTGCCTGGTTTCACTACACACCTGCATGGTGCTACTACACACCTGCCTGGTGCTACTACACACCTGCCTGTTACTACTACATACCTGCCTGGTGTCACTACACACCTGCCTGTTACTACTACATACCTGCCTGGTGTCACTACACACCTGCCTGGTGCTACTACACACCTGCCTGGTGCTACTACACACCTGCCTGGTGCTACTACATACTTGCCTGGTGCCACTACACACCTGCCTGTTACTACTACATACCTGCCTGGTGTCACTACATACCTGCCTGGTGTCACTATACACCTGCCTTGTGCTACTGCATACCTGCCTGGTGTCACTACACACCTGCCTGGTGATGCTACATACCTGCCTGGTGTCATACACACCTGCATGGTGCTACTACATACCTGCCTGGTGTCACTACACACCTGCCTGTTACTACTACATACCTGCCTGGTGTCACTACACACCTGCCTGGTGCTACTAGACACCTGCCTTGAGTCACTACACATTTGCCTGGTTTCACTACGCACCTGCATGGTGCTACTACATACGTGCCTGGTGTCACTACACACCTGCCTGGTGCTACTACACACCTGCCTTGTGCTACTACATGCCTGCCTGGTGTCACTATACACCTGCCTTGTGCTACTGCATACCTGCCTGGTGTCACTGCACACCTGCGTGGTGTCACTACACACCTTCCTGGTGCTACTACACACCTGCCTGTTACTACTACATACCTGCCTGGTGTCACTATACACCTGCCTTGTGCTACTGCATACCTGCCTGGTGCCACTACACACCTGTCTGGTGCTGCTACGAACCTGCCTGCTGTTACTACATACCTGCATGGTGCTACCATACACCTGCCGGCGCTAATGCACACCTGTCTGGTGCTACTACACACCTGCCTGGTGCCACTACACACCTGCCTGGTGCCACTACACACCTGCCTGGTGCCATTACACACCTGTCTGGTGCCACTACACACATGCCTGGTGCCACTACATACATGAATGGTGCCATTACACACCTGCTTGGTGCCACTACACACCTGCCTGGTGCTACTACACACCTGCCTGGTGCTACTACACACCTGCCTGGTGCTACTACACACCTGCCTGGTGCTACTACACACCTGCCTGGTGCTACTACACACCTGCCTGGTGCTACTTCCCTTCCATTGTACATACAGTGTACTACCATTGTTCATACAGTGTACTACCATGTACATACAGTGTACTACCATTGTACATACAGTGTCCTACCATTGTACATACAGTGTACTACCATTGTTCATACAGTGTACTACCATTGTACATACAGTGTACTACCATTGTACATACAGTGTACTACCATTGTACATACAGTGTACTACCATTGTTCATACAGTGTACTACCATTGTACATACAGTGTACTACCATTGTACATACAGTGTACTACCATTGTTCATACAGTGTACTACCATTGTACATACAGTGTACTACCATTGTTCATACAGTGTACTACCATTGTACATACAGTGTACTACCATTGTACATACAGTGTACTACCATTGTTCATACAGTGTACTACCATTGTACATACAGTGTACTACCATTGTACATACAGTGTACTACCATTGTTCATACAGTGTACTACCATTGTTCATACAGTGTACTACCATTGTACATACAGTGTACTACCATTGTACATACAGTGTACTACCATTGTACATACAGTGTACTACCATTGTACATACAGTGTACTACCATTGTTCATACAGTGTACTACCATTGTACATACAGTGTACTACCATTGTTCATACAGTGTACTACCATTGTACATACAGTGTACTACCATTGTACATACAGTGTACTACCATTGTACATACAGTGTACTACCATTGTACATACAGTGTACTACCATTGTTCATACAGTGTACTACCATTGTACATACAGTGTACTACCATTGTTCATACAGTGTACTGCCATTGTACATACAGTGTACTACCATTGTTCATACAGTGTACTACCATTGTACATACAGTGTACTACCATTGTACATACAGTGTACTACCATTGTACATACAGTGTACTACCATTGTACATACATTGTACTACCATTGTACACACAGTGTACTACCATTGTTCATACAGTGTACTACCATTGTACATACAGTGTACTACCATTGTACATACAGTGTACTACCATTGTACCCACAGTGTACTACCATTGTACATACAGTGTACTACCATTGTACACACAGTGTACTACCATTGTACATACAGTGTACTACCATTGTACATACAGTGTACTACCATTGTACACACAGTGTACTACCATCGTACATACAGTGTACTACCATTGTACATACAGTGTACTACCATTGTACACACAGTGTACTACCATTGTACATACAGTGTACTACCATTGTACACACAGTGTACTACCATTGTACATACAGTGTACTACCATTGTACATACAGTGTACTACCATTGTACACACAGTGTACTACCATTGTACATACAGTGTACTACCATTGTACATACAGTGTACTACCATTGTACATACAGTGTACTACCATTGTACATACAGTGTACTACCATTGTACACACAGTGTACTACCATTGTACATACAGTGTACTACCATTGTACACACAGTGTACTACCATTGTACATACAGTGTACTACCATTGTACACACAGTGTACTACCATTGTACATACAGTGTACTACCATTGTACACACAGTGTACTACCATTGTACATACAGTGTACTACCATTGTACATACAGTGTACTACCATTGTACATACAGTGTACTACCATTGTACACACAGTGTACTACCATTGTACACACAGTGTACTACCATTGTACATACAGTGTAGTACCATTGTACACACAGTGTACTACCATTGTACATACAGTGTACTACCATTGTACACACAGTGTACTACCATTGTACATACAGTGTACTACCATTGTACACACAGTGTACTACCATTGTACATACAGTGTACTACCATTGTACATACAGTGTACTACCACTGTACATACAGTGTACTACCATTGTACATACAGTGTACTACCATTGTACATACAGTGTACTACCATTGTACACACAGTGTACTACCATTGTACATACAGTGTACTACCATTGTACATACAGTGTACTACCACTGTACATACAGTGTACTACCATTGTACATACAGTGTACTACCATTGTACATACAGTGTACTACCATTGTACATACAGTGTACTACCATTGTACATACAGTGTACTACCATTGTACATACAGTATGTATTGTATTGTATTTGGAGGCGAGTGTTCTTGGGTCAGTGTTTGTTAGTGCTGCTGTTGCTACTAGCACTAACAGCCTGGTTGATCAGGTCATGCACCAGGAGGCCTGGTCTGGGACTGGACCGCGGGCGGGGGGCGTTGACCCCCACGAAGACTCACACAGGTAAACTTTAGACTGTCTCTCCTCCAATTGCAACACCATCCTGCAACTTGTATCGCTGGGGATGGGGAGAAAGGGGGAAGGGGAAGCAGGGGAAGGGGAGACAGGGAGAGGAGGAGTGTGAAAGGGGAAGGGGAGACTGGGGTAAAGGGGTGGCAGAGAGGAACACTCATTGTAACTGACGGAAAGCCACAAAATATCACATCTGTACTGTTCCTCTCTTGTGTGATGCTGGGAATGGTGGGTTGGGAATGGTGGGTTGGGAATGGTGGGTTGGGAATGGTGGGTTGGGAATGGTGGGTTGGGAATGGTGGGTTGGGAATGGTGGGTTGGGAATGGTGGGTTGGGAATGGTGGGTTGGGAATGGTGGGTTGGGAATGGTGGGTTGGGAATGGTGGGTTGGGAATGGTGGGTTGGGAATGGTGGGTTGGGAATGGTGGGTTGGGAACGGTGGGTTGGGAATTGTAGGTTGGGAATGGTGGGTTGGGAATGGTGGGTTATGAATGGTGGGTTGGGAACGGTAGGTTGGGAATGGTAGGTTGAGAATGATGGGTTGGGAATGGTGGGTTGGGAATGATGGGTTGGGAATGGTAGGTTGGAAATTGTGGGTTGGGAATAGTGGGTTGGGAATAGTGGGTTGGGAATGGTGGTGTTGAAATTGTGGATTGGGAATGGTAGGTTGAGAATGGTGGGTTAGGAATGGTGGGTTGGGAATGGTGGTTTGGGAATGGTGGGTTGAGAATGGTAGGTTAGGAATAGTGGGTTGGGAATGGTGGGTTGGGAATGGTAGGTTGGGAATGGTAGGTTGGGAAGGGCGGGTTGAGAATGGTGGGTTGGGAATGGTGGATTGCGAATGGTGGGTTGGGAATGGTAGGTTGGGAATGTAATTTTGGGAATGGTGGGTTGGGAATGGTGGGTTGCGAATGGTGAGTTGCGAATGGTGGGTTGCTAATGGTGGGTTGGGAATGCTAGGTTAGGAATGGTGGGTTGGGAATGGTGGGTTGGGAATGGTAGGTTGGGAATGGTGGGTTGCAAATGGTGGGTTTGGAATGGTGGGTTTGGAATGGTAGGTTGGGATTGGAGGGTTTGAATGGTAGGTTGGGAATAATGGGTTGGGAATGGTGGGTTGGGAATGGTAGGGTGGGAATGGTGGGTTGGGAATGGTGGGTTGGAAATGGTAGGTTGGGAATGGTGGGTTGGGAATTGTGGGTTGGGAATGGTGGGTTGGGGATGATAGGTTGGGAATGGTGGGTTGGGAATGGTAGGTTGGGAATGGTGGGTTGGGAATGGTGGGTTGGGAATGGTAGGTTGGGAATGGTGGGATAAGAATGGTAGGTTGGGAATGGTAGATTGGAAATGGTGGGTCGGGAATTGTGGGTCGGGAATTGTGGGTCGGGAATTGTGGGTTGGGAATTGTGGGTCGGGAATTGTGGGTCGGGAATTGTGGGTCGGGAATTGTGGGTCGGGAATTGTGGGTCGGGAATTGTGGGTTGGGAATATTGGGTTGGGAATGGTAGGTTGGTAATGGTAGGTTGGGAATGGTGGGTTGGGAATGGTGGATTGGGTATAGTACGTTGGGAATGGTAGGTTAGGAGTGGTGGGTTTGGAATGGTGGGTTGGGAATGGTGAGTTGGGAATGGTGGGTTGGTAATGGTAGGTTGGAAAAGGTGGGTTGGGAATGGTTGGTTGAGAATGGTGGACTTGGAATGGTGGGTTGGGAATGGTGGGTTGGTAAAGGTAGGTTGGGAATGGTGGGTTGAGAATGGTGGGTTGGGAATGGTGGGTTGAGAATGGTGGATTGGGAATAATAGGTTGGGAATGGTTGGTTGGGAGTGGTGGGTGTGGAATGGTGCTTGGGAATAGTGGGTTGGGAATGGTAGGTTGGGAATGGTAGGTTGGTAATGGTAGGTTGGGAATGGCGGGTTGGGAATGGTGGGTTGGTAATGGTAGGTTGGGAATGGTAGGTTGGAAATGGTGGGTTGGGAATGATTGGTTGGGTATGGTAGATTGGGAATGGTGGGTTGGGAATGGTGAGTTAGTAATGGTAGGTTGCGAATGGTGGGTTGTGAATGGTGGGTTTGGAATGGTAGGTTGAGAATGGTGGGTTGGGAACAGTGGGTTGGGAATGGTAGGTTGGGAATGGTGGGTTGGGAATGGTAGGTTGGGAATGGTGGGTTGCGAATGGTGGGTTGGGAATAGTTTATTGTGAATAGTAGGTTGGGAATGGTGGGTTGGAGTGGTGGGTTTTTATGGTGGGTTGGGAATGGTGTGTTGGGAATAGTGGGTTGGGAGTGGTGGGTTGGGAATGGTGGGTTGGGAATGGTAGGTTGGGAATGGTGGGTTGAGAATGGTGGGTTGGAAATGATGGGTTGAGAATGGTAGGTTGGGAATGGTGGGTTGGGAATAGTGGGTTGGGAATGGTGGGTTGGGAATGGTGGGTTGGGAATGATGGGTTGGAAATGGTAGGTTGGCAATGGTTGGTTGGGAATGTTGGGTTGGTAATGGTAGGTTGGGAATGGTGGGTTGGGAATGGTGGGTTGGGAATTGTAGGTTGGGAATAGTGGGTTGGGAATGGTGGATTGGGAATGGTGGGTTGGGAATGGTGGGTTGGGAATGGTGGGTTGGGAGTGGTAGGTTGGGAAGTATAGGTAGGGAATGGTGGGTTGGAAATAGTGGGTTGGGAATATTGCTTTTGGAATAGTGGGTTGGGAATGGTGGTTTGGGAATGGTGGGTTGGGAATGGTTGGTTGGGAATGGTTGGTTGGGAATGGTTGGTTGGGAATGGTAGGTTGGAAATGGTGGGTTGGGAATGATTGGTTGGGTATGGTAGATTGGGAATGGTGGGTTGGGAATGGTGAGTTAGTAATGGTAGGTTGCGAATGGTGGGTTGTGAATGGTGGGTTTGGAATGGTAGGTTGAGAATGGTGGGTTGGGAACAGTGGGTTGGGAATGGTAGGTTGGGAATGGTGGGTTGGGAATGGTAGGTTGGAAAAGGTGGGTTGGGAATGGTTGGTTGAGAATGGTGGACTTGGAATGGTGGGTTGGGAATGGTGGGTTGGTAAAGGTAGGTTGGGAATGGTGGGTTGAGAATGGTGGGTTGGGAATGGTGGGTTGAGAATGGTGGATTGGGAATAATAGGTTGGGAATGGTTGGTTGGGAGTGGTGGGTGTGGAATGGTGCTTGGGAATAGTGGGTTGGGAATGGTAGGTTGGGAATGGTAGGTTGGTAATGGTAGGTTGGGAATGGCGGGTTGGGAATGGTGGGTTGGTAATGGTAGGTTGGGAATGGTAGGTTGGAAATGGTGGGTTGGGAATGATTGGTTGGGTATGGTAGATTGGGAATGGTGGGTTGGGAATGGTGAGTTAGTAATGGTAGGTTGCGAATGGTGGGTTGTGAATGGTGGGTTTGGAATGGTAGGTTGAGAATGGTGGGTTGGGAACAGTGGGTTGGGAATGGTAGGTTGGGAATGGTGGGTTGGGAATGGTAGGTTGGGAATGGTGGGTTGCGAATGGTGGGTTGGGAATAGTTTATTGTGAATAGTAGGTTGGGAATGGTGGGTTGGAGTGGTGGGTTTTTATGGTGGGTTGGGAATGGTGTGTTGGGAATAGTGGGTTGGGAGTGGTGGGTTGGGAATGGTGGGTTGGGAATGGTAGGTTGGGAATGGTGGGTTGAGAATGGTGGGTTGGAAATGATGGGTTGAGAATGGTAGGTTGGGAATGGTGGGTTGGGAATAGTGGGTTGGGAATGGTGGGTTGGGAATGGTGGGTTGGGAATGATGGGTTGGAAATGGTAGGTTGGCAATGGTTGGTTGGGAATGTTGGGTTGGTAATGGTAGGTTGGGAATGGTGGGTTGGGAATGGTGGGTTGGGAATTGTAGGTTGGGAATAGTGGGTTGGGAATGGTGGATTGGGAATGGTGGGTTGGGAATGGTGGGTTGGGAATGGTGGGTTGGGAGTGGTAGGTTGGGAAGTATAGGTAGGGAATGGTGGGTTGGAAATAGTGGGTTGGGAATATTGCTTTTGGAATAGTGGGTTGGGAATGGTGGTTTGGGAATGGTGGGTTGGGAATGGTTGGTTGGGAATGGTTGGTTGGGAATGGTTGGTTGGGAATGGTTGATTGGGAATGGTGGGTTGGGAATGGTGGGTTGGGAGTGGTAGGTTGGGAAGTACAGGTAGGGAATGGTGGGTTGGAAATAGTGGGTTGGGAATATTGCTTTTGGAATAGTGGGTTGGGAATGGTGGTTTGGGAATGGTGGGTTGGGAATGGTTGGTTGGGAATGGTTGGTTGGGAATGGTTGATTGGGAATGGTGGGTTGGGAATGGTTGGTTGGGAATGGTGGGCTGGGAATGGTAGGTTGGGAATGGTAGGTTGGAAACGATAGGTTGGGATTGGTGGTTTGGGAATGGTGGGTTGAGAATAGTTGGTTGAGAATGGTGGGTTGAGAATGGTGGGTTGGAAATGATGGGTTGGGAATGGTAGGTTGGGAATGGTGGGTTGGGAATAGTGGGTTGGGAATGGTGGGTTGGGAATGGTGGGTTGGGAATGTTGGGTTTTAAATGGTAGGTTGGGAATGGTGGGTTGAGAATGGTGGGTTGGCAATGGTAGGTTGGGAATTGTGGTTTGGGAATGGTAGGTTTAGAATAGTGGTTGGGAATGGTGGATTGGGAATGGTGGGTTGGAAATGGTGGGTTGGGAATGGTAGGTTGGGAAGGATAGGTAGGGAATGGTGGGTTGGGAATAGTGGGTTGGGAATATTGAGTTTGGAATAGTGGGTTGGGAATGGTGGTTTGGGAATGGTGGGTTGGGAATGGTGGGTTGGGAATGGTAGGTTTGGAATAGTGGGTTGGGAATGGTGGATTGGGAATGGTGGGTTGGGAATGGTGTGTTGGGAATGGTGGGTTGGGAAGAATAGGTAGGGAATGGTGGGTTGGGAATGGTGGGTTTAGAATATTGAGTTTGGAATAGTGGGTTGGGAAGGGTGGTTTCTGAATGGTGGGTTGGGAATGGTGGGTTGGGAATGGCTGATTGGGAATGGTGGGTTGTTAATGGTGGGTTGGGAATGGTGGGTTGTTAATGGTGGGTTGGAAATGGTGGGTTGGGAATGGTAGGTTGGGAAGGATAGGTAGGGAATGGTGGATTGGGAATAGTGGGTTGGGAATACTGAGTTTGGAATAGTTGGTTGGGAATGGTGGGTTGGGAATAATCAGAGACAGAAGGTGCAAGGTGACTAACATCCAGGTACCTACTTACTGTTAGGTGAACAGTGACAGCAGGTGTAAGGTGACTAACATCCAGGTACCTACTTACTGTTAGGTGAACAGTGACAGCAGGTGTAAGGTGACTAACACCCAGGTACCTACTTACTGCTAGATAAACAGGGACAACAGGTGTCTTAAAGAAACGCGTCCTAATGTTTACACCCGCCCCAGGTTAGAACCCGGGTTTGTGTGTTGTGAGGCGAAGGTGGTACCAGTGCCATGATGGAGAAGGGTAAGATAGAAGGTAGATAGAGGGTAAGAAGATTTTGTAAGGGAGAGATGAGGGAGAGTAGTGAGGGAGGAAGTAGTGAGGGAGAGTAGTGAGGGAGTAATGAGGGAGGGAGGGACTGAGGGAGGGACGGAGGGAGATACGGGAAAGCAGATGATGATGGAGGAAGCAATCACAGGTGGTGTGGTTGTCCACTACTGTCTTGACCACAACAATGTTCCAGCAGCATCTGCACTACCACTGCTGCTGCTGCTGCTGCTGTTGTTGTTGTTGTTGCAGCCTCCACTACCACTCATACTGCTGTATATATATATATATATATATATATATATATATATATATATATATATATATATATATATATATATATATATATATATATATATATATATATATATGTATGTATATATACAATGCAAGGAATTCGCAAGAGCAGGCGAAATATACACAAACACTGATCTCTGACTGAAGGAGACTCGAATCTATGAACCTTGGAACAAGGTACGCAGTGCTTTACCATTCTCACCACACTGGACCAAGGTTCACAGGTTCGAGTCTCCTTCAGCCACAGATCAGTGTTTGTGTATATTTCACCTGCTCTTGCGAATTCCTGGCATTGTTAAAATCTCTAGTAAGGCTGATGCATGCAGGGGATGAGATGAAAAGGTGTAAGCCTTCTCCCTGAAAGCTGGTTGCCTTGGATCAAACGTCTAGCGAAAGCTGGACGCCAAGGTATTGGTCCAGTGTGGTGAGAATGGTATAGCCCTGCGTACCTTGTTCCAAGGTTTGTAGGTTCGAGTCTCCTTCAGCCAGAGATCAGTGTTTATATATATATATATATATATATATATATATATATATATATATATATATATATATATATATATATATATATACAAATATAATATAGGGAGGTACCATCTCTAGAACTTTACTGGGGACCCTCATCCTCAGAGAAGAGAATCAAATTACTTCAGGGGAAACTCAAGGTTCTCCCAGGAGCTGCTTGAATATTTTCTCCTCCTACCATCCCCTATATTATATATTCTATGTGAACTTTATTTATAGACAGAATACACTGACAAAAAATACAAACATGACTACATTGGTACATTATATCAAAGGTTATTATTCTCCTCCAGCTCCTCTGAAGCTGGACGCGAGCCCAGTATGCAGCAAGCATTTCCCCTCTGGATGGCCACACTGAGGCGCTGGAACATGAAAGTGGCTGCCCTTGGGTCCCTGGTGGTGTCGATGAGTCTGGAACCCAGTTCTTTAAGGAAACGTGTGGCATGTTTTCCCCATGATCTCTGATCAGACTGGGACAAATTAATATTGATGGCTTATGTATATGTACTTGCTGATCTTGTACTCCTCCCTGTGGTCAGCAGCTCCTCCCTGTCGCCAGACACTGTGATGGATGTAGGTGTCAGCCAGTGTGGACACACAGGTATAGTCCCATGATAAGAGCTTGCCATTCTTCCAAGGATAGATGGTGATCCCGTCGGGGCGGTTTGCTGGGTTGTGGGTATTGTTGGCTGCTAGTGATTGGGGCTCCCTCTCGGCTGGACATCCAGCTGTAGCAAGGGTTCTCTTAATGATGTCGTTGACCTCATTGTGTCTTGCATGCCAGCCCTTGGTTTTGGAGCAGTGAAGACCATGTAGACCATATTGGTCAGCTTGCGCTTCGCCGCAAATACACGTATATTCCGTGTGAATTGGGGCACCAAGGCGCAGAGCCACTGCAATACGGAGGGTCTTAGGGTCGAGGCGCATTCCCATTGCCGATATGGGAACTGCTTGGACGAAGTTCCTGGAGTGATGTGCACTCACAGCCTGGAGATGGGCAGTCTCCCTGTCTGATGTTACAGCCCTGAGAATGTTGGCAAGCACCTTTACAGCGATTGGGCCATCCCAGCTTGACTGTGAGCCAGTGCTGCATATGGTTTGCTGCTGGAGCAGCAAGAATCTCCCATTCAGTGATGGCACTGGCATAGTTAGGGTCCTGTATTCCTACTGAGTCACTGAGGTTATCAAGAAGAATTTGTCTTATTAACTCTTTTGATGTTATGGAAGAGGATAGGAAAACTGGTAGAGCAATCTGGGAGGATCTGCGTACTCCCAGCCCCCCAAGCCTGACTGGTAGTGAGGCTTGCAACCACTGTCCATCTTCAAGGGAAAGATTCAATACACTCTCTATCATGGTCTTTAAAAGGGAGTCATATTCCTTGAGTTTCTGACTGCTGAAGGTTGGGGAGCATCTCAGGAAGTAGGAAAGCTTAGGGATGGACAGGCACCTGGTGAGTAGGTAGAAGGCATCATGTGCATCGATGTCTTTCATTCTGCCTTCCATCGTCCAGAGCTCTGAGTCTTTTTTTTCTAGGATCAGATCAATGATATTGGGCCCAAGAGGAGCACCAAGGAGAGTGCTGTTGGCTTGATCAATATATATATATATATATATATATATATATATATATATATATATATATATATATATATATATATATATATATATATATATATATATATATATATATATATATATATGTATATATATATATATATAGATATATATATATATATATATATATATATATATATATATATATATATATATATATATATATATGTGTGTGTGTGTGTGTGTGTATATGTATACTAACGTTTGTGACTTGACACAGTCCACTGTGTGGGCGAAACGTTGTCAATAAAGCCTACTGCGAGGGCGAAACGTGTCGGACATAAAGACATCAATGTGATGCACTTGTGCCTGATCAACCTGTCGGTATTTTAGACTATTACTGCAGTACTGTCTTCAGGTTAAGTTTCACTCTTAGCTGTGCTGTTGTTATATTGTTTGCCTAATTTCTTAACTTTGTTCCATGTTTTCTTACACCTGCTGTTCACCTAGCAGTAAGTAGGTATCTGGGTATTAGTCACCTTACACCTGCTGTCCCTGTTCACCTGGCAGTAAGTAGGTACCTGGGTGTTAGTCACCTTACACCTGCGGTCTTACATGTGTGGGCGTGGTGTGGGCGTGGTGTGGGCGTGGTGTGGGCGTGGTGTGGGCGTGGTGTGGGCGTGGTGTGGGCGTGGTGTGGGCGTGGTGTGGGCGTGGTCTGGGCGTGGTGTGGGCGTGGTGTGGGTGTGGTGTGGGCGTGGTGCGGGCGTGGTATAGGCGTGGGTGTAGGTGTGGGCGTGGGTGTAGGTGTGGGCGTGGGTGTAGGTGTGGGCGTGGGTGTAGGTGTGGGCGTGGGTGTAGGCGTGGGTGTAGGTGTGGGCGTGGGTGTAGGTGTGGGCGTGGGTGTAGGTGTGGGCGTGGGTGTAGGCGTGGGCGTGGGTGTGCACGTGGGTGTGTGTGTGAGCGTGGGTGTGGGTGTGAGCGTGGGTGTGGGTGTGAGCGTGGGTGTGGGTGTGGGTGTGAGCGTGGGTGTGGGTGTGGGCGTGGGTGTGGGTGTGGGTGTGGGTGTGGGCGTGAGCGTGGGTGTGGGTGTGGGTGTGAGCGTGGGTGTGGGTGTGGGTGTGGGCGTGGGTGTGGGTGTGGGTGTGGGTGTGGGTGTGAGCGTGGGTGTGGGTGTGGTTGTGAGCGTGGGTGTGGGTGTGGGTGTGAGCGTGGGTGTGGGTGTGAGCGTGGGTGTGGGTGTGGGTGTGAGCGTGGGTGTGGGTGTGGGTGTGAGCGTGGGTGTGGGTGTGGGTATGGGTGTGGGTGTGAGCGTGGGTGTGGGTGTGAGCGTGGGTGTGGGTGTGGGTGTGAGCGTGGGTGTGGGTGTGAGCGTGGGTGTGGGTGTGGGTGTGAGCGTGGGTGTGGGTGTGGGTGTGAGCGTGGGTGTGGGTGTGGGTGTGCGGGTGGGTGTGGGTGTGTGCGTGGGTGTGGGTGTGGGTGTGAGCGTGGGTGTGGGTGTGGGTGTGGGTGTGGGTGTGAGCGTGGGTGTGGGTGTGAGCGTGGGTGTGGGTGTGAGCGTGGGTGTGGGTGTGAGCGTGGGTGTGGGTGTGAGCGTGGGTGTGAGCGTGGGTGTGGGTGTGAGCGTGGGTGTGGGTGTGAGCGTGGGTGTGGGTGTGAGTGTGGGTGTGGGTGTGAGCGTGGGTGTGGGTGTGAGAGTGAGAGAGGGTGTGGGTGTGAGCGTGGGTGTGGGTGTGAGCGTGGGTGTGGGTGTGAGCGTGGGTGTGGGTGTGAGCGTGGGTGTGGGTGTGGGTGTGAGTGTGGGTGTGAGCGTGGGTGTGGGTGTGAGCGTGGGTGTGGGTGTGGGTGTGAGCGTGGGTGTGGGTGTGAGCGTGGGTGTGGGTGTGGGTGTGAGCGTGGGTGTGGGTGTGGGTGTGAGCGTGGGTGTGGGTGTGGGTGTGAGCGTGGGTGTGGGTGTGAGCGTGGGTGTGGGTGTGAGCGTGGGTGTGGGTGTGGGTGTGGGTGTGAGCGTGGGTGTGGGTGGGGGTGTGAGCGTGGGTGTGGGTGTGGGTGTGAGCGTGGGTGTGGGTGTGGTTGTGAGCGTGGGTGTGGGTGTGGGTGTGAGCGTGGGTGTGGGTGTGAGCGTGGGTGTGGGTGTGGGTGTGAGCGTGGGTGTGGGTGTGGGTGTGAGCGTGGGTGTGGGTGTGGGTATGGGTGTGGGTGTGAGCGTGGGTGTGGGTGTGAGCGTGGGTGTGGGTGTGGGTGTGAGCGTGGGTGTGGGTGTGAGCGTGGGTGTGGGTGTGGGTGTGAGCGTGGGTGTGGGTGTGGGTGTGAGCGTGGGTGTGGGTGTGGGTGTGGGTGTGGGTGTGGGTGTGAGCGTGGGTGTGGGTGTGGGTGTGAGCGTGGGTGTGGGTGTGGGTGTGGGTGTGGGTGTGAGCGTGGGTGTGGGTGTGAGCGTGGGTGTGGGTGTGAGCGTGGGTGTGGGTGTGAGCGTGGGTGTGGGTGTGAGCGTGGGTGTGAGCGTGGGTGTGGGTGTGAGCGTGGGTGTGGGTGTGAGCGTGGGTGTGGGTGTGCGTGTGGGTGTGGGTGTGAGCGTGGGTGTGGGTGTGGGCGTGAGCGACGGTGTGGGCGTGGACGTAGGTGTGGGTGTGAGCGTGGGTGTGGGTGTGAGCGTGAGCGTGGGTGTGGGTGTGAGCGTGGGTGTGGGTGTGGGTGTGAGTGTGGGTGTGAGCGTGGGTGTGGGTGTGAGCGTGGGTGTGGGTGTGGGTGTGAGCGTGGGTGTGGGTGTGAGCGTGGGTGTGGGTGTGGGTGTGAGCGTGGGTGTGGGTGTGGGTGTGAGCGTGGGTGTGGGTGTGGGTGTGAGCGTGGGTGTGGGTGTGAGCGTGGGTGTGGGTGTGAGCGTGGGTGTGGGTGTGGGTGTGGGTGTGGGTGTGAGCGTGGGTGTGGGTGTGGGTGTGAGCGTGGGTGTGGGTGTGGGTGTGAGCGTGGGTGTGGGTGTGAGCGTGGGTGTGGGTGTGGGTGGTGGGTGTGGGTGTGGGTGTGAGCGTGGGTGTGGGTGTGGGTGTGGGTGTGAGCGTGGGTGTGGGTGTGGGTGTGAGCGTGGGTGTGGGTGTGGGTGTGAGCGTGGGTGTGGGTGTGAGCGTGGGTGTGGGTGTGGGTGTGAGCGTGGGTGTGGGTGTGGGTGTGAGCGTGGGTGTGGGTGTGGGTGTGGGTGTGGGTGTGGGTGTGAGCGTGGGTGTGGGTGTGGGTGTGAGCGTGGGTGTGGGTGTGGGTGTGGGTGTGGGTGTGAGCGTGGGTGTGGGTGTGGGTGTGAGCGTGGGTGTGAGCGTGGGTGTGGTGTGTGGTGTGAGGTGTGGGTGTGGGTGTGTTCGTGGGCGTGGGTGTGGGTGTGTTCGTGGGTGTGGGTGTGTTCGTGGGTGTGGGCGTGGGTGTGGGTGTGGGTGTGTTCGTGGGTGTGGGTGTGGGTGTGGGTGTGTTCGTGGGCGTGGGTGTGGGTGTGGGTGTGGGTGTGAGTGTGGGTGTGGGTGTGGGTGTGGGTGTGGGTGTGAGTGTGGGTGTGGGTGTGGGTGTGGGTGTGGGTGTGGGTGTGAGTGTGGGTGTGGGTGTGGGTGTGAGTGTGAGTGTGGGTGTGGGTGTGAGCGTGGGTGTGGGTGTGAGCGTGGGTGTGAGCGTGGGTGTGGGTGTGGGTGTGAGTGTGGGTGTGAGCGTGGGTGTGGGTGTGGGTGTGAGTGTGGGTGTGGGTGTGAGCGTGGGTGTGGGTGTGGGTGTGAGTGTGGGTGTGGGTGTGAGCGTGGGTGTGGGTGTGAGCGTGGGTGTGAGCGTGGGTGTGGGTGTGGGTGTGAGTGTGGGCGTGGGTGTGAGCGTGGGTGTGGGTGTGGGTGTGAGTGTGGGTGTGGGTGTGAGCGTGGGTGTGGGTGTGGGTGTGAGTGTGGGTGTGGGTGTGAGCGTGGGTGTGAGCGTGGGTGTGAGCGTGGGTGTGAGAGTGGGTGTGAGTGTGGGTGTGGGTGTGAGCGTGGGTGTGAGCGTGGGTGTGAGCGTGGGTGTGAGTGTGGGTGTGGGTGTGAGCGTGGGTGTGAGCGTGGGTGTGAGTGTGGGTGTGGGTGTGAGCGTGGGTGTGAGCGTGGGTGTGGGGGTGGGTGTGAGTGTGTGGGTGTGAGCGTGGGTGTGGGTGTGGGTGTGAGTGTGGGTGTGGGTGTGAGCGTGGGTGTGGGTGTGGGTGTGAGTGTGGGTGTGGGTGTGAGCGTGGGTGTGAGCGTGGGTGTGAGGTGGGTGTGAGCGTGAAGCTGCCAGTATTAACAGAGTAAGAGCGTGGTAGGGAAAACCATGAGTCATACACACATTAGTGGGGGGGGAAGGTGTGGTGGGGGGAAGGTGTGGGGGGAGTTAGGGAAGGTACACAAATAACCCGCACATAAAAGACAGAAGCATACGACGACGTTTCGGTCAGACTTGGACCATTGACAAAGTCAGTGTGACTTTGTCAATGGTCCAAGTTGGACCGAAACGTCGTCGTAAGCTTCTGTCTTTTATGTGCGGGTTATTTGTGTATCGTTCCAGTCACGGTATTGTGCCTTTTTGTTATTTATAGTTAGGGAAGGTGTGGTGGGGGGGAAGGTGTGGTGGGGGGGAAGGTGTGGTGGGGGGGAAGGTGTGGTGGGGGGAAGGTGTGGTGGGGGGAAGGTGTGGTGGGGGGAAGGTGTGGTGGGGGGAAGGTGTGGTGGGGGGAAGGTGTGGTGGGGGGAAGGTGTGGTGGGGGGAAGGTGTGGTGGGGGGAAGGTGTGGTGGGGGGAAGGTGTGGTGGGGGGAAGGTGTGGTGGGGGGAAGGTGTGGTGGGGGGAAGGTGTGGTGGGGGGAAGGTGTGGTGGGGGGAAGGTGTGGTGGGGGGAAGGTGTGGTGGGGGGAAGGTGTGGGGGGAGTTAGGGAAGGTGTGGTGGGGAGGTGTAATAATAATAATAATAATAGTAATAATAATAATAATAATAATATTATTATTATTATTATTATTAGTCGTAATGATGTGTGTGTGTGTGTGTGTGTGTGTGTGTGTGTGTGTGTGTGTGTGTGTGTGTGTGTGTGTGTGTGTGTGTGTGTGTGTGTGTGTGTGTGTGTGTGTGTGTGTGTGTGTGTGTGTGTGTGTGTGTGTGTGTGTGTGTGTGTGTGTGTGTGTGTGTGTGTGTGTGTGTGTGTGTGTGTGTGTGTGTGTGTGTGTGTGTGTGTGTGTGTGTGTGTGTGTGTGTGTGTGTGTGTGTGTGTGTGTGTGTGTGTGTGTGTGTGTGTGTGTGTGTGTGTGTGTGTGTGTGTGTGTGTGTGTATGTGTGTGTGTGTGTGTGTGTACTCACCTAGTTGTACTCACCTAGTTGAGGTTGCGGGGGTCGAGTCCGAGCTCCTGGCCCCGCCTCTTCACTGATCGCTACTAGGTCACTCTCCCTGAGCCGTGAGCTTTATCATACCTCTGCTTAAAGCTATGTATGGATCCTGCCTCCACTACATCGCTTCCCAAACTATTCCACTTACTGACTACTCTGTGGCTGAAGAAATACTTCCTAACATCCCTGTGATTCATCTGTGTCTTCAGCTTCCAACTGTGTCCCCTTGTTACTGTGTCCAATCTCTGGAACATCCTGTCTTTGTCCACCTTGTCAATTCCTCTCAGTATTTTGTATGTCGTTATCATGTCCCCCCTATCTCTCCTGTCCTCCAGTGTCGTCAGGTTGATTTCCCTTAACCTCTCCTCGTAGGACATACCTCTTAGCTCTGGGACTAGTCTTGTTGCAAACCTTTGCACTTTCTCTAGTTTCTTCACGTGCTTGGCTAGGTGTGGGTTCCAAACTGGTGCCGCATACTCCAATATGGGCCTAACGTACACGGTGTACAGGGTCCTGAATGATTCCTTATTAAGATGTCGGAATGCTGTTCTGAGGTTTGCTAGGCGCCCATATGCTGCAGCAGTTATTTGGTTGATGTGCGCTTCAGGAGATGTGCCTGGTGTTATACTCACCCCAAGATCTTTTTCCTTGAGTGAGGTTTGTAGTCTCTGACCCCTTAGACTGTACTCCGTCTGCGGCCTTCTTTGCCCTTCCCCAATCTTCATGACTTTGCACTTGGTGGGATTGAACTCCAGGAGCCAGTTGCTGGACCAGTTCTGCAGCCTGTCCAGATCCCTTTGTAGTTCTGCTGGTCTTCGATCGAGTGAATTCTTCTCATCAACTTCACGTCATCTCCAAACAGGGACACCTCAGAGTCTATTCCTTCCGCCATGTCGTTCACAAATACCAGAAACAGCACTGGTCCTAGGACTGACCCCTGCGGGACCCCGCTGGTCACAGGTGCCCACTCTGACACCTCGCCACGTACCATGACTCGCTGCTGTTTTCCTGACAAGTATTCCCTGATCCATTGTAGTGCCTTCCCTGTTATCCCTGCTTGGTCCTCCAGTTTTTGCACCAATCTCTTGTGTGGAACTGTGTCAAACGCCTTCTTGCAGTCCAAGAAAATGTGTGTGTGTGTGTGTGTGTGGTGTGTGTGTGTATGTGTGTGTGTGTGTGTGTGTGTGTGTGTGTGTGTGTGTGTGTGTGTGTGTGTGTGTGTGTGTGTGTGTGTGTGTGTGTGTGTGTGTGTGTAGACAGTCGTTCACTACCTGGCGTTGTGTGACTTACAACACAAATATTTCACTCTGGACTACACTGCAGCTTTCCTGACATATCAGAAGAGTGGAGCAGCACTGCAACAGGCTTACTGGCCCATGCTAGGCAGGTCCAACTCACAACCAAAGCCACTGACATACCCATTCAACCTATGGATGACTAAAGTATATTGAACACCTGTCAGTGTTTAATAATAACCCACATCGAGACAAAGACACAGAAGGTTGATTAATCTGTATATTTCAATCTCCTTCAGCTGAAGAGGGTACCAGAAAGGAGCCGAAATACACAGATCAATTTCCCGAGCTTCTGTTTCCATGTGAGTTATTATTGACCTTCCAGCATATATTTAAAGTTATTATTTGTGATACAAAGCACAATAACCCTCACATAGGAGAGTGAAGCTTATGACGATGTTTAGGTCCGATTTATGACAACGTTTAGGTCCCACTTGGACCATTAACTGGTCACACTAACACACAAGAGTGTGTGTTGGAAGTGTGTTCCACTCACAACTCTGTTACAAAGCCATTGTTTCTTGTGTGTTGTGATTGAGTTCCACATGGGAGACTGGTGAACATGTACAGCAGGTTGTCAGTCTACCTGGGTGACTGAACAGGTGACTCACACCCCAACTTCACTCCAGTCATTGGAAACTGGGAGATGCTCACAGCTTCAGTTTCCATATCAGGTACAACACAGGCCTAAAAAAAAAAGACCAAGGACAGCTCCATCATGAGAAAGTAGTGAGAACATGCTCAGTGCTCCAGCATCGGACAGGGAGACTGCGTATCTGAAAACTGTGAGAGCACATCACTCTGGAGACTTCCTCCTCTAACACTTCCTATTTTGACAATCGACACACGACTCGACTTTACTACAAAAACTCACACTGAATATAAGTGTATCTATAATAAGGCACATGGTGACCAATGTGGTCTGTAGTATAAGTTAGAAGAGTTTGCATACAAGACAATCAAGCAAGTGTTGTAAAAAGGAACCTTGATATGGATAAAGGATTTACTGAGAACCTTGATTCTCAGTATCCGGCAATCCTATCAACTGGGATGGGATCACAATCTATCCCTGGAAGACTTCCAGTGTGGGATTATACCTGCACATCCACTCTGGCTGATGCTTACGTCTATTTCAGTGTTGAACAACCATGGAGGTGTTACTGATCACAGGGAAGGGATCAACTTCAACAAACATGGTAACTTGGACCATCAGTACCATTCTGTTTTAGTAGGATCAGAGTCTTGGATCACGAGGAAAACATGCAACAGACTTGCTGAATCAACCGAGTTCCAGGTTTATCAACACTTATTATTATGGGGAGCGCTAAACCCGTAGGAATTATACAGCTCCTGTGGGGGGGAAGACATTCAGGCTTAATTCAAGGAATTGGAGCACAGATCCAATTCTATAGATCAAGCACCCCTCACCAGAATCAAGGAACCTCCGTTGAGGGGCTCGACACCATGAGCCCGTGCCAGCGTGTCAGTGTGGCCATCCAGAGGGGCAACGCCTCTTGTATCCTCAAGCCTCACCCAGCGTTTGAGCTGGACCACATTCACATCTAAAATATTGTGTACACGAGTATATTATCTCTCTGGACATTGTGTAGTGAGGTTAACTTAGTGACCCTCGTGTAAACGATAGCAATTAAATCTAATTAACCAACTCTGGAAGGTTTTGACCCCTTAGGGTTTAGCGCGTGGGGTGTATGAGCCAGCCTATTTTAATACTTTCAACGGGACGATAATGATGATCAACACTCTAGGTACATGATGATCCCGTTGTTCTCTGTTAGATGAATTACTGATAACGGTGATGATAATTAGGAAGAGGAAGAGGAAGAGAGAGAAAAAGTAATACCAGGATCAGTAACAGTAGCAACAGTAGCATTGGCAGCAACAACAGCAACAACACTAGCAACAGCAGCAACAAAACTAGCAATAACAGCAACAACACTAGCAACAGCAGCAGTAACAGTAACAACAGCAGCAGTAACAGCACTAGCAACAATAACAGCAGCAACAACAGCAACAACACTAGCAACAACAGCAACAACACTAGCAACAACAGCAACAACACTAGCAACAACAGCAACAACACTAGCAACAACAGCAACAACACTAGCAACAGCAGCAACAAAACTAGCAACAACAGCAACAACACTAGCAACAACAGCAGTAACAGTACAACAGCAGCAGTAACAGCACTAGCAACAATAACAGCAGCAACAGCAGTAACAGTAGCAGCAACAACAGCCGTACCATCAATAGCAGCAACAGTAACAACAGAAGTAAGAACGAAACACGAAACAAATCTACGAGTAGAAATCAGCGAGAGGCAGTGATCCGTGAGGGGTGAGGGGGAAGTGAGGGGGAAGGAGTGAGGGGGAAGAGGTGGTAAGGAAGAGGGAGTGAGGGAGGGGATTATACCAGCCCGTAGGGAGGGGTGAGCGTAGGACCACTGAGGTGCGGTCAAGAATCTCTCGGAGGCTGTGTGAGCACCACCTCACGTCTAAACTCAACCTCCAAAACGTGCACACACGTGTGTGCACGCATGTACACGTACTAGGTGAAGTGAGTGGTGACGAATGCTTGGCACATTTTCATGAGTAGGTATGAGCGAGCACTGGAGGCCAGGAATCAGTCAAACCGGTCGAGAAGTGTTAAGAGGCGGGACCAGGAGCTATAAATTGATCCCTGCAAACATCTGAGTTACACACAAACACACACACACACACACACACACACACACACACACACACACACACACACACACACACACACACACACACACACACACACACACTGAAGGTATGGTACACAAACGCTGATGGAATAACAAATAAGTGGGAGGAGTGGCATGAAAGAGTCAAAGAAGCATCACCGGACATCATAGCTCTCACAGAAACCAAGCTTACAGGTATGATAACAGATGCCATCTTTCCAACGGGATACCAAATCCTGAGGAAAGACAGAGGGAACAGGGGGGGTTGGAGGAGTGGCGTTGCTGATCAAAAATCGCTGGAATTTTGATGAGCTGGAGAGAGGAGACAGCGGAGAAGAAAGTGATTACATAGCGGGAACACTTCACTCTGGAGGTCCCAAGGTGGTAATAGCAGTGTATAACCCACCACAGAACAGCAGGAGGCCAAGGCAAGAGTACGACGAGAGCAATAGAGCGATGGTTGACACACTGGCTAGAGTGGCCAGAAGAGCTCATGCATGCAGGGCAAAGCTCCTGATCATGGGTGACTTTAACCACAAGGAGATCGATTGGGAGAACTTGGACCCACATGGGGGCCAAGATACATGGAGGGCTAAGATGATGGAGGTGGTACTGGAAAACTTCATGTGCCAACACGTAAGGGACACTACAAGAGAGAGAGGAGAGGATGAACCAGCAAGGCTGGACTTAGTATTCACCTTGAGTAGTGCAGATATCAAGGACATCACATATGAAAGACCCCTTGGGGCCAGTGACCATGTGGTTTTAAGCTTCGAATACACAGTAGAGCTACAAGTGGAGGGAGAAGCAGGAAGGCCAGGACGAATGAAGCCAAACTACAAGAAAGGGGACTACACAGGAATGAGGAACTACCTGAACGGGGTTCAGTGGGACAGAGAACTGGCAGGGAAGCCAGTTAATGAGATGATGGAATATGTAGCAACAAAATGCAAGGAGGCTGAGGAGAGGTTTGTACCCAAGGGTAACAGGAATAATGAAAAAGCCAGGATGAGCCCATGGTTTACCCAAAGGTGCAGGGAGGCAAAAACCAAGTGTGCTAGGGAATGGAAGAAATATAGAAGGCAAAGGACCCAGGAGAATAAGGAGAACAGTCGTAGAGCCAGAAACGAATATGCACAGAAAAGAAGGGAGGCCCAAAGACAATATGAAAATGACATAGCAGCGAAAGCCAAATCTGACCCGAAACTGTTGTACAGCCACATCAGGAGGAAAACAACAGTCAAGGACCAGGTAATCAGGCTAAGAAAGGAAGGAGGAGAGACAACAAGAAATGACCGTGAAGTATGTGAAGAACTCAACAAGAGATTCAAAGAAGTGTTCACAGAGGAGACAGAAGGGACTCCAGAAAGACGGAGAGGTGGGGCACACCACCAAGTGCTGGACACAGTGCACACAACCGAGGAAGAAGTGAAGAGGCTTCTGAGTGAGCTAGATACCTCAAAGGCAATGGGGCCAGATAACATCTCCCCATGGGTATTGAGAGAGGGAGCAGAGGCGCTATGTGTACCCCTAACAACAATATTCAATACATCTATCGAAACAGGGAGATTGCGTGAGGCATGGAAGACAGCAAATGTAGTCCCAATCTTTAAAAAAGGAGACAGACATGAAGCATTAAACTACAGACCAGTGTCACTGACATGTATAGTATGCAAAATCATGGAGAAGATTATCAGGAGAAGAGTGGTGGAACACCTAGAAAGGAACGATCTCATCAACAGCAGCCAACATGGTTTCAGGGACGGGAAATCCTGTGTCACAAACCTACTGGAGTTCTATGACATGGTGACAGCAGTAAGACAAGAGAGAGAGGGGTGGGTGGATTGCATTTTCTTGGACTGCAAGAAGGTGTTTGACACAGTTCCACACAAGAGATTGGTGCAAAAACTGGAGGACCAAGCAGGGATAACAGGGAAGGCACTACAATGGATCAGGGAATACTTGTCAGGAAGACAGCAGCGAGTCATGGTACGTGGCGAGGTGTCAGAGTGGGCACCTGTGACCAGCGGGGTCCCGCAGGGGTCAGTCCTAGGACCAGTGCTGTTTCTGGTATTTGTGAACGACATGAGGGAAGGAATAGACTCTGAGGTGTCCCTGTTTGCAGATGACGTGAAGTTGATGAGAAGAATTCACTCGATCGAAGACCAGGCAGAACTACAAAGGGATCTGGACAGGCTGTAGACCTGGTCCAGCAATTGGCTCCTGGAGTTCAATCCCACCAAGTGCAAAGTCATGAAGATTGGGGAAGGGCAAAGAAGGCCGCAGACGGAGTACAGTCTAGGGGGTCAGAGACTACAAACCTCACTCAAGGAAAAAGATCTTGGGGTGAGTATAACACCAGGCACATCTCCTGAAGCGCACATCAACCAAATAACTGCTGCAGCATATGGGCGCCTAGCAAACCTCAGAACAGCATTCCGACATCTTAATAAGGAATCATTCAGGACCCTGTACACCGTGTACGTTAGGCCCATATTGGAGTATGCGGCACCAGTTTGGAACCCACACCTAGCCAAGCACGTGAAGAAACTAGAGAAAGTGCAAAGGTTTGCAACAAGACTAGTCCCAGAGCTAAGAGGTATGTCCTACGAGGAGAGGTTAAGGGAAATCAACCTGACGACACTGGAGGACAGGAGAGATAGGGGGGACATGATAACGACATACAAAATACTGAGAGGAATTGACAAGGTGGACAAAGACAGGATGTTCCAGAGATTGGACACAGTAACAAGGGGACACAGTTGGAAGCTGAAGACACAGATGAATCACAGGGATGCTAGGAAGTATTTCTTCAGCCACAGAGTAGTCAGTAAGTGGAATAGTTTGGGAAGCGATGTAGTGGAGGCAGGATCCATACATAGCTTTAAGCAGAGGTATGATAAAGCTCACGGCTCAGGGAGAGTGACCTAGTAGCGATCAGTGAAGAGGCGGGGCCAGGAGCTCGGACTCGACCCCCGCAACCTCAACTAGGTGAGTACACACACACACACACACACACACTGCAATGGGCACTGCAATGGATAAGGGAATACCCAGTCATAGGGCTGGGGGCTGAGTCTGGGTCAGTCTTAGGGCTGGAGGCTGAGTCTGAGTCAGTCCTAGGGCTGGGGGCTGAGTCTGGGTCAGTCCTAGGGCTGGGAGCTGAGTCTGAGTCAGTCCTAGGACTGGGGGCTGAGTCTGGGTCAGTCCTAGGGCTGGAGGCTGAGTCTCGGTCAGTCCTAGGGCTGGGGGCTGAGTCTGGGTCAGTCCTAGGGCTGGGAGCTGAGTCTCGGTCAGTCCTAGGGCTGGAGGCTGAGTCTGGGTCAGTCCTAGGGCTGGAAGCTGGGTCTGGGTTAGTCCTAGGGCTGAGGGCTGAGTCTGGGTCAGTCCTAGGGCTGGGGGCTGAGTCTGGGTAAGCCCTAGGGCTGGGTGCTGAGTCTGGGTCAGTCCTAGGGCCTGGGGCAGAGCCTGAGTCAGTCCTAGGGCTGGGAACTGAGTCTGGGTCAGTCCTAGGGCTGGAGGATGAGTCTAGGTCAGTCCTAGGGCTGGGGGCTGAGTCTATGTCAGTCGTAGGGCTGGAGGCTGAGTCTGGGTCAGTCATAGGGCTGGGTGCTGAGTCTGGGTCAGTCCTAGGGCTGGGTGCTAAGTCTGGGTCAGTCCTAGGGCTGGAGGCTGAGTCTGGGTCATTCCTAGGGCTGGGGGCTGAGTCTGGGTCAGTCCTAAAGCTTGGGGCTGAGTCTGGGGTCAGTCCTAGGGCTGGGTGCTGAGTCTGGGTCAGTCCTAGGGCTGGAGGCTGAGTCTGGGTCAGTCCTAGGGCTGGGAGCTGAGTCTGGGTCAGCCCTAGGACTGGGGGTTGAGTCTGGGTCAGTCCTAGAGCTGGGAGCTGAGTCTGGGTCAGTCCTAGGACTGGGGGCTGAGTCTGGGTCAGCTTTAGGACTGGGGGCTGAGTCTGGGTCAGTCCTAGGGCTGGACGCTGAGTCTTGGTCAGTCCTAGGGCTGGGGGCTGAGTCTGGGTCAGTCCTAAAGCTTGGGGCTGAGTCTGGGGTCAGTCCTAGGGCTGGGTGCTGAGTCTGGGTCAGTCCTAGGGCTGGGGGCTGAGTCTGGGTCAGTCCTAGGGCTGGGAGCTGAGTCTGGGTCAGCCCTAGGACTGGGGTTTGAGTCTGGGTCAGTCCTAGAGCTGGGAGCTGAGTCTGGGTCAGTCCTAGGACTGGGGGCTGAGTCTGGGTCAGCCCTAGGACTGAGGGCTGAGTCTGGGTCAGTCCTAGGGCTGGGAACTGAGTCTGGGTCAGTCCTAGGACTGGGGGCTGAGTCTGGGTCTGCCCTAGGACTGGGGGCTGAGTCTGGGTCAGCCCTAGGACTGGGGGCTGAGTCTGGGTCAGTCCTAGGGCTGGGGGCTGAGTCTGGGTCAGACCTAGGACTGGAGGCTGAGTCTGGGTCAGTCCTAGGACTGGGGGCTGAGTCTGGGTCAGTCCTAGGGCTGGGAGCTGAGTCTGGGTCAGTCCTAGGGCTGGGGGCTGAGTCTGGGTCAGTCCTAGGGCTGGGGGCTGAGTCTGGGTCAGTCCTAGGGCTGGGAGCTGAGTCTGTGTCAGTCCTAGGGCTGGGAGCTGAGTCTGAGTCAGTCCTAGGGCTGGAGGCTGAGTCTGGGTCAGTCCTAGGGCTGGGAGCTGAGTCTTGGTCAGTCCTAGGGCTGAGAGCTGAGCCTGGGTCAGTCCTAGGGCGGGAGGCTGAGTCTGGGTCAGTCCTAGGGCTGGGGGCTGAGTCTGGGTCAGTCCTAGGGCTGGGGGCTGAGTCTGGGTCAGTCCTAGGGCTGGAGGCTGAGTCTTGGTCAGTCCTAGAGCTGGAGGCTGAGTCTGGGTCAGTCCTAGGGTTCGAGGCTGAGTCTGGGTCAGTCCTAGGGCTGGAGGCTGAGTCTGGGTCAGTCCAAGGACTGGGGGCTGTGTCTGGGCCAGTCTTAGGGCTGGGGGCTGAGTCTGGGTCAGTCCTAGGGCTGGGAGCTGAGTCTGGGTCAGTTCTAGAGCTGGAGGCTGAGTCTGGGTCAGTCCTAGGGTTGGGGGCTGAGTCTGGGTCAGTCCTAGGGCTGGAGACTGAGTCTGAGTCAGTCCTAGGGCTGGAAGCTGAGTCTGGGTCAGTCTTAGGGCTGGGGGCTGAGTCTGGGTCAGTCCTAGGGCTGGGAGCTGAGTCTGGGTCAGTTCTAGAGCTGGAGGCTGAGTCTGGGTCAGTCCTAGGGCTGGAGGCTGAGTCTGGGTCAGTCCTAGGGCTGGGGGTTGAGTCTGGGTCAGTCCTAGAGCTGGGGGCTGAGTCTGTTTGAGTCCTAGGGCTGGGGGCTGAGTCTGGGTCAGTCCTAGGGCTGGGAACTGAGTCTGGGTCAGTCCTAGGACTGGAGGCTGAGTCTGGGTCAGCCCTAGGACTGGGGGCTGAGTCTGGGTCAGTCCTAGGGCTGGGAACTGATTCTGGGTCAGTCCTAGGGCTGGGGGCTGAGTCTGGGTCAGTCCTAAAGCTTGGGGCTGAGTCTGGGGTCAGTCCTAGGGCAGGGTGCTGAGTCTGGGTCAGTCCTAAGGCTGGGGGCTGAGTCTGGGTCAGCCCTAGGACTGGGGTTTGAGTCTGGGTCAGTCCTAGAGCTGGGAGCTGAGTCTGGGTCAGTCCTAGGACTGGGGGCTGAGTCTGGGTCAGCCCTAGGACTGGGGGCTGTGTCTGGGTCAGTCCTAGGGCTGGGAACTGAGTCTGGGTCAGTCCTAGGACTGGGGGCTGAGTCTGGGTCAGCCCTAGGACTGGGGGCTGAGTCTGGGTCAGCCCTAGGACTGGGGGCTGAGTCTGGGACAGTCCTAGGGCTGGGGGCTGAGTCTGGGTCAGCCCTAGGACTGGGGGCTGAGTCTGGGTCAGCCCTAGGACTGGAGGCTGAGTCTGGGTCAGTCCTAGGACTGGGGGCTGAGTCTGGGTCAGTCCTAGGGCTGGGAGCTGAATCTGGGTCAGTCCTAGGGCTGGGGGCTGAGTCTGGGTCAGTCCTAGGGCTGGGTGCTGAGTCTGGGTCAGTCCTAGGGCTGGAGGCTGAGTCTGGGTCATTCCTAGGGCTGGGGGCTGAGTCTGGGTCAGTCCTAAAGCTTGGGGCTGAGTCTGGGGTCAGTCCTAGGGCTGGGTGCTGAGTCTGGGTCAGTCCTAGGGCTGGGGGCTGAGTCTGGGTCAGTCCTAGGGATGGGAGCTGAGTCTGGGTCAGCCCTAGGACTGGGGGTTGAGTCTGAGTCAGTCCTAGAGCTGGGAGCTGAGTCTGGGTCAGTCCTAGGACTGGGGGCTGAGTCTGGGTCAGCCCTAGGACTGGGGCTGAGTCTGGGTCAGTCCTAGGGCTGGGAACTGAGTCTGGGTAAGTCCTAGGACTGGGGGCTGAGTCTGGGTCAGCCCTAGCACTGGGGGCTGAGTCTGGGTCAGTCCTAGGGCTGGACGCTGAGTCTGGGTCAGTCCTAGGGCTGGGGGCTGAGTCTGGGTCAGTCCTAAAGCTTGGGGCTGAGTCTGGGGGCAGTCCTAGGGCTGGGTGCTGAGTCTGGGTCAGTCCTAGGGCTGGGGGCTGAGTCTGGGTCAGTCCTACGGCTGGGAGCTGAGTCTGGGTCAGCCCTAGGACTGGGGTTTGAGTCTGGGTCAGTCCTAGAGCTGGGAGCTGAGTCTGGGTCAGTCCTAGGACTGGGGGCTGAGTCTGGGTCAGCCCTAGGACTGGGGGCTGAGTCTGGGTCAGCCCTAGGGCTGGGGGCTGAGTCTGGGTCAGACCTAGGACTGGAGGCTGAGTCTGGGTCAGTCCTAGGACTGGGGGCTGAGTCTGGGTCAGTCCTAGGGCTGGGAGCTGAGTCTGGGTCAGTCCTAGGGCTGGGGGCTGAGTCTGGGTCAGTCCTAGGGCTGGGGGCTGAGTCTGGGTCAGACCTAGGACTGGAGACTGAGTCTGGGTCAGTCCTAGGACTGGGGGCTGAGTCTGGGTCAGTCCTAGGGCTGGGAGCTGAGTCTGGGTCAGTCCTAGGGCTGCGGGCTGAGTCTGGGTCAGTCCTAGGGCTGGGGGCTGAGTCTGGGTCAGTTCTAAGGCTGGGAGCTGAGTCTGGGTCAGTCCTAGGGCGGGAGGCTGAGTCTGGGTCAGTCCTAGGGCTGGGGGCTGAGTCTGGGTCAGTCCTAGGGCTGGGGGCTGAGTCTGGGTCAGTTCTAGGGCTGGAGGCTGAGTCTTGGTCAGTCCTAGGGCTGGAGGCTGAGTCTGGGTCAGTCCTAGGGTTCGAGGCTGAGTCTGGGTCAGTCCTAGGGCTGGAGGCTGAGTCTGGGTCAGTCCTAGGACTGGGGGCTGTGTCTGGGCCAGTCTTAGGGCTCGAGGCTGAGTCTGGGTCAGTCCTAGGGTTGGGGGCTGAGTCTGGGTCAGTCTTAGGGCTGGGGGCTGAGTCTGGGTCAGTCCTAGGGCTGGGAGCAGAGTCTGGGTCAGTCCTAGAGCTGGAGGCTGAGTCTGGGTCAGTCCTAGGGCTGGAGGCTGAGTCTGGGTCAGTCCTAGGACTGGGGGCTGAGTCTGTTTGAGTTCTAGGGCTGGGGGCTGAGTCTGGTTCAGTCCTAGAGCTGGGGGCTGAGTCTGTTTGAGTCCTAGGGCTGGGGGCTGAGTCTGGGTCAGTCCTAGGGCTGGGAACTGAGTCTGGGTCAGTCCTAGGACTGGAGGCTGAGTCTGGGTCAGCCCTAGGACTGGGGGCTGAGTCTGGGTCAGTCCTAGGGCTGGGAACTGAGTCTGGGTCAGTCCTAGGGCTGGGGGCTGAGTCTGGGTCAGTCCTAAAGCTTGGGGCTGAATCTGGGGTCAGTCCTAGGGCTGGGTGCTGAGTCTGGGTCAGTCCTAAGGCTGGGGGCTGAGTCTGGGTCAGCCATAAGACTGGGGTTTGAGTCTGGGTCAGTCCCAGAGCTGGGAGCTGAGTCTGGGTCAGTCCTAGGACTGGGGGCAGAGTCTGGGTCAGCCCTAGGACTGGGGGCTGAGTCTGGGTCAGTCCTAGGGCTGGGAACTGAGTGTGGGTCAGTCCTAGGACTGGGGGCTGAGTCTGGGTCAGCCCTAGGACTGGGGGCTGAGTCTGGGTCAGCCCTAGGACTGGGGGCTGAGTCTGGGACAGTCCTAGGGCTGGGGGCTGAGTCTGGGTCAGCTCTAGGACTGGGGGCTGAGTCTGGGTCAGCCCTAGGACTGGAGGCTGAGTCTGGGTCAGTCCTAGGACTGGGGGCTGAGTCTGGGTCAGTCCTAGGGCTGGAGGCTGAGTCTGGGTCAATCCTAGGGCTGGGGGCTGAGTCTGGGTCAGTCCTAAAGCTTGGGGCTGAGTCTGGGGTCAGTCCTAGGGCTGGGTGCTGAGTCTGGGTCAGTCCTAGGGCTGGGGGCTGAGTCTGGATCAGTCCTAGGGATGGGAGCTGAGTCTGGGTCAGCCCTAGGACTGGGGGTTGAGTCTGGGTCAGTCCTAGAGCTGGGAGCTGAGTCTGGGTCAGTCCTAGGACTGGGGGCTGAGTCTGGGTCAGCCCTAGGACTGGGGGCTGAGTCTGGGTCAGTCCTAGGGCTGGGAACTGAGTCTGGGTAAGTCCTAGGACTGGGGGCTGAGTCTGGGTGAGCCCTAGCACTGGGGGCTGAGTCTGGGTCAGTCCTAGGGCTGGACGCTGAGTCTGGGTCAGTCCAAGGGCTGGGGGCTGAGTCTGGGTCAGTCCTAAAGCTTGGGGCTGAGTCTGGGGTCAGTCCTAGGGCTGGGTGCTGAGTCTGGGTCAGTCCGAGGGCTGGGGGCTGAGTCTGGGTCAGTCCTACGGCTGGGAGCTGAGTCTGGGTCAGCCCTAGGACTGGGGTTTGAGTCTGGGTCAGTCCTAGAGCTGGGAGCTGAGTCTGGGTCAGTCCTAGGACTGGGGGCTGAGTCTGGGTCAGCCCTAGGACTGGGGGCTGAGTCTGGGTCAGTCCTAGGGCTGGGAACTGAGTCTGGGTCAGTCCTAGGACTGGGGGCTGAGTCTCGGTCTGCCCTAGGACTGGGGGCTGAGTCTGGGTCAGCCCTAGGACTGGGGGCTGAGTCTGGATCAGTCATAGGGCTGGGGGCTGAGTCTGAGTCAGACCTAGGACTGGAGGCTGAGTCTTGGTCAGTCCTAGGACTGGGGGCTGAGTCTGGGTCAGTCCTAGGGCTGGGGGCTGAGTCTGGGTCAGTCCTAGGGCTGGGGGCTGAGTCTGGGTCAGTCCTAGGGCTGGGGGCTGAGTCTGGGTCAGTCCTAGGGCTGGGAGCTGAGTCTGGGTAAGTCCTAGGACTGGGGGCTGAGTCTGGGTCAGCCCTAGCACTGGGGGCTGAGTCTGGGTCAGTCCTAGGGCTGGACGCTGAGTCTGGGTCAGTCCTAGGGCTGGGGGCTGAGTCTGGGTCAGTCCTAGGACTGGGGGCTGAGTCTGGGTCAGCCCTAGCACTGGGGGCTGAGTCTGGGTCAGTCCTAGGGCTGGACGCTGAGTCTGAGTCAGACCTAGGACTGGAGGCTGAGTCTGGGTCAGTCCTAGGACTGGGGGCTGAGTCTTGGTCAATCCTAGGACTGGGGGCTGAGTCTGGGTGAGCCCTAGCACTGGGGGCTGAGTCTGGGTCAGTCCTAGGGCTGGACGCTGAGTCTGGGTCAGTCCTAGGGCTGGGGGCTGAGTCTGGGTCAGTCCTAAAGCTTGGGGCTGAGTCTGGGGTCAGTCCTAGGGCTGGGTGCTGAGTCTGCGTCAGTCCTAGGGCTGGGGGCTGAGTCTGGGTCAGTCCTACGGCTGGGAGCTGAGTCTGGGTCATTCCTAGGGCTGGGGGCTGAGTCTGGGTCAGTCCTAGGGCTGGGTGCTGAGGCTGGGTCAGTCCTAGGGCTGGAGGCTGAGTCTGGGTCATTCCTAGGGCTGGGGGCTGAGTCTGGGTCAGTCCTAAAGCTTGGGGCTGAGTCTGGGGTCAGTCCTAGGGCTGGGTGCTGAGTCTGGGTCAGTCCTAGGGCTGGGGGCTGAGTCTGGGTCAGTCCAAGGGATGGGAGCTGAGTCTGGGTCAGCCCTAGGACTGGGGGTTGAGTCTGGGTCAGTCCTAGAGCTGGGAGCTGAGTCTGGGTCAGTCCTAGGACTGGGGGCTGAGTCTGGGTCAGCCCTAGGACTGGGGGCTGAGTCTGGGTCAGTCCTAGGGCTGGGAACTGAGTCTGGGTAAGTCCTAGGACTGGGGGCTGAGTCTGGGTCAGCCCTAGCACTGGGGGCTGAGTCTGGGTCAGTCCTAGGGCTGGACGCTGAGTCTGGGTCAGTCCTAGGGCTGGGGGCTGAGTCTGGGTCAGTCCTAAAGCTTGGGGCTGAGTCTGGGGTCAGTCCAAGGGCTGGGTGCTGAGTCTGGGTCAGTCCTAGGGCTGGGGGCTGAGTCTAGGTCAGTCCTACGGCTGGGAGCTGAGTCTGGGTCAGCCCTAGGACTGCGGTTTGAGTCTGGGTCAGTCCTAGAGCTGGGAGCTGAGTCTGGGTCAGTCCTAGGACTGGGGGCTGAGTCTGGGTCAGCCCTAGGACTGGCGGCTGAGTCTGGGTCAGTCCTAGGGCTGGGAACTGAGTCTGGGTCAGTCCTAGGACTGGGGGCTGAGTCTGGGTCTGCCCAAGGACTGGGGGCTGAGTCTGGGTCAGCCCTAGGACTGGGGGCTGAGTCTGGGTCAGTCCTAGGGCTGGGGGCTGAGTCTGAGTCAGACCTAGGACTGGAGGCTGAGTCTGGGTCAGTCCTAGGGCTGGGGGCTGAGTCTGGGTCAGTCCTAGGGCTGGGAGCTGAGTCTAGGTCAGTCCTAGGACTGGGGGCTGAGTCTGGGTCAGCCCTAGCACTGGGGGCTGAGTCTGGGTCAGTCCTAGGGCTGGACGCTGAGTCTGGGTCAGTCCTAGGGCTGGGGGCTGAGTCTTGGTCAGTCCTAGGACTGGGGGCTGAGTCTGGGTCAGCCCTAGCACTGAGGGCTGAGTCTGGGTCAGTCCTACGGCTGGACGCTGAGTCTGAGTCAGACCTAGGACTGGAGGCTGAGTCTGGGTCAGTCCTAGGACTGGGGGCTGAGTCTGGGTCAGTCCTAGGGCTGGGAGCTGAGTCTGGGTCAGTCCTAGGGCTGGGGGCTGAGCCTGGGTCAGTCCAAGGGCTGGGGGCTGAGTCTGGGTCAGTCCTAGGGCTGGGAACTGAGTCTGGGTAAGTCCTAGGACTGGGGGCTGAGTCTGGGTCAGCCCTAGCACAGGGGGATGAGTCTGGGTCAGTCCTAGGGCTGGACGCTGAGTCTGGGTCAGTCCTAGGGCTGGGGGCTGAGTCTGGGTCAGTCCTAAAGCTTGGGGCTGAGTCTGGGGTCAGTCCTAGGGCTGGGTGCTGAGTCTGGGTCAGTCCTAGGGCTGGGGGCTGAGTCTGGGTCAGTCCTAGGGATGGGAGCTGAGTCTGGGTCAGCCCTAGGACTGGGGGTTGAGTCTGGGTCAGTCCTAGAGCTGGGAGCTGAGTCTGGGTCAGTCCTAGGACTGGAGGCTGAGTCTGGGTCAGCCCTAGGACTGGGGGCTGAGTCTGGGTCAGTCCTAGGGCTGGGAACTGAGTCTGGGTAAGTCCTAGGACTGGGGGCTGAGTCTGGGTCAGCCCTAGCACTGGGGGCTGAGTCTGGGTCAGTCCTAGGGCTGGACGCTGAGTCTGGGTCAGTCCTAGGGCTGTGGGCTGAGTCTGGGTCAGTCCTAAAGCTTGGGGCTGAGTCTGGGGTCAGTCCTAGGGCTGGGTGCTGAGTCTGGGTCAGTCCTAGGGCAGGGGGCTGAGTCTAGGTCAGTCCTACGGCTGGGAGCTGAGTCTGGGTCAGCCCTAGGACTGCGGTTTGAGTCTGGGTCAGTCCTAGAGCTGGGAGCTGAGTCTGGGTCAGTCCTAGGACTGGGGGCTGAGTCTGGGTCAGCCCTAGGACTGGGGGCTGAGTCTGGGTCAGTCCTAGGGCTGGGAACTGAGTCTGGGTCAGTCCTAGGACTGGGGGCTGAGTCTGGGTCTGCCCTAGGACTGGGGACTGAGTCTGGGTCAGCCCTAGGACTGGGGGCTGAGTCTGGGTCAGTCCTAGGGCTGGGGGCTGAGTCTGAGTCAGACCTAGGACTGGAGGCTGAGTCTGGGTCAGTCCTAGGGCTGGGGGCTGAGTCTGGGTCAGTCCTAGGGCTGGGAGCTGAGTCTAGGTAAGTCCTAGGACTGGGGGCTGAGTCTGGGTCAGCCCTAGCACTGGGGGCTGAGTCTGGGTCAGTCCTAGGGCTGGACGCTGAGTCTGGGTCAGTCCTAGGGCTGGGGGCTGAGTCTTGGTCAGTCCTAGGACTGGGGGCTGAGTCTGGGTCAGCCCTAGCACTGGGGGCTGAGTCTGGGTCAGTCCTACGGCTGGACGCTGAGTCTGAGTCAGACCTAGGACTGGAGGCTGAGTCTGGGTCAGTCCTAGGACTGGGGGCTGAGTCTGGGTCAGTCCTAGGGCTGGGAGCTGAGTCTGGGTCAGTCCTAGGGCTGGGGGCTGAGCCTGGGTCAGTCCAAGGGCTGGGGGCTGAGTCTGGGTCAGTCCTAGGGCTGGGAACTGAGTCTGGGTAAGTCCTAGGACTGGGGGCTGAGTCTGGGTCAGCCCTAGCACTCGGGGCTGAGTCTGGGTCAGTCCTAGGGCTGGACGCTGAGTCTGGGTCAGTCCTAGGGCTGGGGGCTGAGTCTGGGTCAGTCCTAAAGCTTGGGGCTGAGTCTGGGGTCAGTCCTAGGGCTGGGTGCTGAGTCTGGGTCAGTCCTAGGGCTGGGGGCTGAGTCTGGGTCAGTCCTACGGCAGGGAGCTGAGTCTGGGTCAGCCCTAGGACTGGGGTTTGAGTCTGGGTCAGTCCTAGAGCTGGGAGCTGAGTCTGGGTCAGTCCTAGGACTGGGGGCTGAGTCTGGGTCAGCCCTAGGACTAAGGGCTGAGTCTGGGTCAGTCCTAGGGCTGGGGGCTGAGTCTGGGTCAGACCTAGGACTGGAGGCTGAGTCTGGGTCAGTCCTAGGACTGGGGGCTGAGTCTGGGTCAGTCCTAGGGCTGGGAGCTGAGTCTGGGTCAGTCCTAGGGCTGGGGGCTGAGTCTGGGTCAGTCCTAGGGCTGTGGGCTGAGTCTGGGTCAGACCTAGGACTGGAGGCTGAGTCTGGGTCAGTCCTAGGACTGGGGGCTGAGTCTGGGTCAGTCCTAGGGCTGGGAGCTGAGTCTGGGTCATTCCTAGGGCTGGGGGCTGAGTCTGGGTCAGTCCTAGGGCTGGGGGCTGAGTCTGGGTCAGTCCTAGGGCTGGGAGCTGAGTCTGGGTCAGTCCTAGGGCGGGAGGCTGAGTCTGGGTCAGTCCTAGGGCAGGGGGCTGAGTCTGGGTCAGTCCTAGGGCTGGGGGCTGAGTCTGGGTCAGTTCTAGGGCTGGAGGCTGAGTCTTGGTCAGTCCTAGGGCTGGAGGCTGAGTCTGGGTCAGTCCTAGTTTTCGAGGCTGAGTCTGGGTCAGTCCTAGGGCTGGATGCTGAGTCTGGGTCAGTCCTAGGACTGGGGGCTGTGTCTGGGTCAGTCTTAGGGCTCGAGGCTGAGTCTGGGTCAGTCCTAGGGTTGGGGGCTGAGTCTGGGTCAGTCCTAGGGCAGGAGACTGAGTCTGAGTCAGTCCTAGGGCTGGAAGCTGAGTCTGGGTCAGTCTTAGGGCTGGGGGCTGAGTCTGGGTCAGTCCTAGGGCTGGGAGCTGAGTCTGGGTCAGTCCTAGAGCTGGAGGCTGAGTCTGGGTCAGTCCTAGGGCTGGAGGCTGAGTCTGGGTCAGACCTAGGGCTGGGGGTTGAGTCTGGGTCAGTCCTAGAGCTGGGGGCTGAGTCTGTTTGAGTCCTAGGGCTGGGGGCTGAGTCTGGGTCAGTCCTAGGGCTGGGAACTGAGTCTGTGTCAGTCCTAGGACTGGAGGCTGAGTCTGGGTCAGCCCTAGGACTGGGGGCTGAGTCTGCGTCAGTCCTAGGGCTGGGAACTGAGTCTGGGTCAGTCCTAGGGCTGGGGGCTGAGTCTGGGTCAGTTCTAAAGCTTGGGGCTGAGTCTGGGGTCAGTCCTAGGGCTGGGTGCTGAGTCTGGGTCAGTCCTAAGGCTGGGGGCTGAGTCTGGGTCAGCCCTAGGACTGGGGTTTGAGTCTGGGTCAGTCCCAGAGCTGGGAGCTGAGTCTGGGTCAGTCCTAGGACTGGGGGCTGAGTCTGGGTCAGCCCTAGGACTGGGGGCTGAGTCTGGGTCAGTCCTAGGGCTGGGAACTGAGTCTGGGTCAGTCCTAGGACTGAAGGCTGAGTCTGGGTCAGCCCTAGGACTGGGGGCTGAGTCTGGGTCAGCCCTAGGACTGGGGGCTGAGTCTGGGACAGTCCTAGGGCTGGGGGCTGAGTCTGGGTCAGCCCTAGGACTAGGGGCTGAGTCTGGGTCAGCCCTAGGACTGGAGGCTGAGTCTGGGTCAGTCCTAGGACTGGGGGCTGAGTCTGGGTCAGTCCTAGGGCTGGGAGCTGAATCTGGGTCAGTCCTAGGGCTGGGGGCTGAGTCTGGGTCAGTCGTAGGGCTGGAGGCTGAGTCTGGGTCATTCCTAGGGCTGGGGGCTGAGTCTGGGTCAGTCCTAGGGCTGGGTGCTGAGTCTGGGTCAGTCCTAGGGCTGGAGGCTGAGCCTGGGTCATTCCTAGGGCTGGGGGCTGAGTCTGGGTCAGTCCTAAAGCTTGGGGCTGAGTCTGGGGTCAGTCCTAGGGCTGGGTGCTGAGTCTGGGTCAGTCCTAGGGCTGGGGGCTGAGTCTGGGTCAGTCCTAGGGATGGGAGCTGAGTCTGGGTCAGCCCTAGGACTGGGGGTTGAGTCTGGGTCAGTCCTAGAGCTGGGAGCTGAGTCTGGGTCAGTCCTAGGACTGGGGGCTGAGTCTGGGTCAGCCCTAGGACTGGGGGCTGAGTCTGGGTCAGTCCTAGGGCTGGGAACTGAGTCTGGGTAAGTCCTATGACTGGGGGCTGAGTCTGGGTCAGTCCTAGGGCTGGACGCTGAGTCTGGGTCAGTCCTAGGGCTGGGGGCTGAGTCTGGGTCAGTCCTAAAGCTTGGGGCTGAGTCTGGGGTCAGTCCTAGGGCTGGGTGCTGAGTCTGGGTCAGTCCTAGGGCTGGGGGCTGAGTCTGGGTCAGTCCTACGGCTGGGAGCTGAGTCTGGGTCAGCCCTAGGACTGGGGTTTGAGTCTGGGTCAGTCCTAGAGCTGGGAGCTGAGTCTGGGTCAGTCCTAGGACTGGGGGCTGAGTCTGGGTCAGCCCTAGGACTGGGGGCTGAGTCTGGGTCAGTCCTAGGGCTGGGAACTGAGTCTTGGTCAGTCCTAGGACTGGGGGCTGAGTCTGGGTCTGCCCTAGGACTGGGGGCTGAGTCTGGGTCAGCCCTAGGACTGGGGGCTGAGTCTGGGTCAGTCCTAGGGCTGGGGGCTGAGTCTGAGTCAGACCTAGGACTGGAGGCTGAGTCTTGGTCAGTCCTAGGACTGGGGGCTGAGTCTGGGTCAGTCCTAGGGCTGGGAGCTGAGTCTGGGTCAGTCCTAGGGCTGGGGGCTGAGTCTGGGTCAGTCCTAGGGCTGGGGGCTGAGTCTGGGTCAGTCCTAGGGCTGGGAGCTGAGTCTGGGTCAGTCCTAGGGCTGGGAGCTGAGTCTGAGTCAGTCCTAGGGCTGGAGGCTGAGTCTGGGTCAGTCCTAGGGCTGGGAGCTGAGTCTTGGTCAGTCCTAGGGCTGGGAGCTGAGCCTGGGTCAGTCCTAGGGCGGGAGGCTGAGTCTGGGTTAGTCCTAGGGCTGGGTGCTGAGTCTGGGTCAGTCCTAGGGCTGGGGGCTGAGTCTGGGTCAGTCCTAGGGCTGGAGGCTGAGTCTGGGTCAGTCCTAGGGCTGGAGGCTGAGTCTGGGTCAATCCTTGGGTTCGAAGCTGAGTCTGGGTCAGTCATAGGGCTGGAGGCTGAGTCTGGGTCAGTCCTAGGACTGGGGGCTGTGTCTGGGCCAGTCTTAGGGCTCGAGGCTGAGTCTGGGTCAGTCCTAGGGTTGGGGGCTGAGTCTGGGTCAGTCCTAGGGCTGGAGACTGAGTCTGAGTCAGTCCTAGGGCTGGAAGCTGAGTCTGGGTCAGTCTTAGGGCTGGGGGCTGACTCTGGGTCAGTCCTAGGGCTGGGAGCTGAGTCTGGGTCAGTCCTAGAGCTGGATGCTGAGTCTGGGTCAGTCCTAGGGCTGGAGGCTGAGTCTGGGTCAGTCCTAGGGCTGGGGTTTGAGTCTGGGTCAGTCCTAGAGCTGGGGGCTGAGTCTGTTTGAGTCCTAGGGCTGGGGGCTGAGTCTGGGTCAGTCCTAGGGTTGGGAACTGAGTCTGGGTCAGTCCTAGGACTGGAGGCTGAGTCTGGGTCAGCCCTAGGACTGGGGGCTGAGTCTGGGTCAGTCCTAGGGCTGGGAACTGAGTCTGGGTCAGTCCCAGGGCTGTGGGCTGAGTCTGGGTCAGTCCTAAAGCTTGGGGCTGAGTCTGGGGTCAGTCCTAGGGCTGGGTGCTGAGTCTGGGTCAGTCCTAAGGCTGGGGGCTGAGTCTGGGTCAGTCCTAGGGCTGGGAGCTGAGTCTGGGTCAGCCCTTGGCCTGGGGTTTGAGTCTGGGTCAGTCCTAGAGCTGGGAGCTGAGTCTGGGTCAGTCCTATGACTGGGGGCTGAGTCTGGGTCAGCCCTAGGACAGGGGGCTGAGTCTGGGTCAGTCCTAGGGCTGGGAACTGAGTCTGTGTCAGTCCTAGGACTGGGGGCTGAGTCTGAGTCAGCCCTAGGACTGGGGGCTGAGTCTGGGTCAGCCCTAGAACTGAGGGCTGAGTCTCGGTCAGTCCTAGGGCTAGGGGCTGAGTCTGGGTCTGCCCTAGGACTGGGGGCTGAGTCTGGGTCAGCCCTAGGACTGGAGGCTGAGTCTGGGTCAGTCCTAGGACTGGGGGCTGAGTCTGGGTCAGTCCTAGGGCTGGGAGCTAAATCTGGGTCAGTCCTAGGGCTGGGGGCTGAGTCTGGGTCAGTCCTAGGGCTGGGGGCTGAGTCTGGGTCAGTCCTAGGGCTGGGAGCTGAGTCTGGGTCAGTCCTAGGGCTGGGAGCTGAGTCTGAGTCAGTCCTAGGGCTGGAGGCTGAGTCGCGGTCAGTCCTAGGGCTGGGAGCTGAGTCTGGGTCAGTCCTAGTGCTGGGAGCTGAGCCTGGGTCAGTCCTAGGGCGGGAGGCTGAGTCTGGGTCAGTCCTAGGGCTGGGGGCTGAGTCTGGGTCAGTCCTAGGGCTGGGGGCTGAGTCTGGGTCAGTCCTAGGGCTGGAGGCTGAGTCTGGGTAAGTCCTAGGGCTGGAGGCTGAGTCTGGGTCAGTCCTAGGGTTCGAGGCTGAGTCTGGGTCAGTCCTAGGGCTGGAGGCTGAGTCTGGGTCAGTCCTGGGACTGGGGGCTGTGTCTGGGCCAGTCTTAGGGCTCGAGGCTGAGTCTGGGTCAGTCCTAGGGTTGGGGGCTGAGTCTGGGTCAGTCCTAGGGCTGAAGACTGAGTCTGAGTCAGTCCTAGGGCAGGAAGCTGAGTCTGGGTCAGTCTTAGGGCTGTGGGCTGAGTCTGGGTCAGTCCTAGGGCTGGGAGCTGAGTCTGGGTCAGTCCTAGAGCTGGAGGCTGAGTCTGGGTCAGTCGTAGGGCTGGAGGCTGAGTCTGGGTCAGTCCTAGGGCTGGGGGTTGAGTCTGGGTCAGTCCTAGAGCTGGGGGCTGAGTCTGGGTCAGTCCTAGGGCTGGGGGCTGAGTCTGGGTCAGTCCTAGGGCTGGGGGCTGAGTCTGGGTCAGCCCTAGGACTGGGGGCTGAGTCTGGGTCAGTCCTAGGGCTGGGGGCTGAGTCTGGGTCAGTCCTAGGGCTGGGGGCTGAGTCCGGGGCAGTCCTAGGGCTGGGGGCTGAGTCTGGGTCAGTCCTGGGGCTGGGAGCTGAGTCTGGGTCAGTCCTAGAGCTGGGGGCTGAGTCTGGGACAGTCCTAGGGCTTGGGGCTGAGTCTGGGTCAGCCCTAGGACAAGGGGCTGAGTCTGGGTCAGTTCTAGGGCTGGAGGCTGGGTCTGGATCAGTCCTAGAGCTGGGAGCTGAGTCTGGGTCAGTCCAAGGGCTGGGGGCTGAGTCTGGGTCAGTCCTAGGGCTGGGGGCTGAGTCTGGGTCAGTCTTAGAGCTGGAGGCTGAGTCTGAGTCAGTCCTAGGGCTTGGAACTGAGTCTGGGTCAGTCCTAGGGCTGGGAGCTGAGTCTGGGTCAGTCATCGGGCTGGGGGCTGAGTCTGGGTCAGTCTTAGGGCTGGAGGCTGAGTCTGAGTCAGTCCTAGGGCTGGGGGCTGAGTCTAGGTCAGTCCTAGGGCTGGGAGCTGAGTCTAAGTCAGTCCTAGGGCTGGGGGCTGAGTCTGGGTCAGTCCTAGGGCTGGGGGCTGAGTCTGGGTCAGTCCTAGGGCTGGGAGGTGAGTCTCGGTCAGTCCTAGGGCTGGGGGCTGACTCTGGGTCAGTCCTAGAGCTGGAAGCTGGGTCTGGGTCAGTCCTAGGGCTGAGGGCTGAGTCTGGGTCAGTCCTATTGCTGGGGGCTGAGTCTGGGTTAGCCCTAGGGCTGGGTGCTGAGTCTGGGTCAGTCCTAGGGCTTGGGGCTGAGTCTGAGTCAGTCCTAGGGCTGGGAGCTGAGTCTGGGTCAGTCCTAGGGCTGGAGGATGAATCTCGGTCAGTCCTAGGGCTGGGGGCTGAGTCTGGGTCAGTCTTAGGGCTGGAGGCTGAGTCTGGGTCAGTCCTAGGGCGGGGTTCTGAGTCTGCGTCAGTCCTAGGGCTGGGTGCTGAGTCTGGGTCAGTCCTAGGGCTGGAGGCTGAGTCTGGGTCAGTCCTAGGGCTGGTGGCTGAGTCTGGGTCAGTCCTAGCGCTTGGGGCTGATTCTGGGTCAGCCCTAGGGCTGGGTGCTGAGTCTGGATCAGTTCTAGGACTGGGGGCTGAGTCTGGGTCAGTCCTAGGACTGGGGGCTGAGTCTGGGTCAGTCCTAGGGCTGGGAGCTGAGTCTCGGTCAGCCCTAGGACTGGGGGTTGAGTCTGGGTCAGTCCTAGGGCTGGGAGCTGAGTCTGGGTCAGTCCTAGGACTGGGGGCTGAGTCTGGGTTAGCCCTAGGACTGGGGCTGAGTCTGAGTCAGTCCTAGGGCTGGGAACTGAGTCTGGGTAAGTCCTAGGACTGGGGGCTGAGTCTGGGTCAGCCCTAGCACTGGGGGCTGAGTCTGGGTCAGTCCTAGTGCTGGACGCTGAGTCTGGGTCAGTCCTAGGGCTTGGGGCTGAGTCTGGGTCAGTCCTAAAGCTTGGGGCTGAGTCTGGGGTCAGTCCTAGGGCTGGGTGCTGAGTCTGGGTCAGTCCTAGGGCTGGGGGCTGAGTCTGGGTCAGTCCTACGGCTGGGAGCTGAGTCTGGGTCAGCTCTAGGACTGGGGTTTGAGTCTGGGTCAGTCCTAGAGCTTGGAGCTGAGTCTGGGTCAGTCCTAGGACTGGGGGCTGAGTCTGGGTCAGCCCTAGGACTGGGGGCTGAGTCTGGGTCAGTCCTAGGGCTGGGAACTGAGTCTGGGTCAGTCCTAGGACTGGGGGCTGAGTCTGGGTCTGCCCTAGGACTGGGGGCTGAGTCTGGGTCAGCCCTAGGACTGGGGGCTGAGTCTGGGTCAGTCCTAGGGCTGGGGGCTGAGTCTGAGTCAGACCTAGGACTGGAGGCTGAGTCTGGGTCAGTGCTAGGACTGGGGGCTGAGTCTGGGTCAGTCCTAGGGCTGGGAGCTGAGTCTGGGTCAGTCCTAGGGCTGGGGGCTGAGTCTGGGTCAGTCCTAGGGCTGGGAGCTGAGTCTGGGTCAGTTGTAGGGCTGGGAGCTGAGTCTGAGTCAGTCCTAGGGCTGGAGGCTGAGTCTGGGTCAGTCCTAGGGCTGGGAGCTGAGTCTTGGTCAGTCCTAGGGCTGGGAGCTGAGCCTGGGTCAGTCCTAGGGCGGGAGGCTGAGTCTGGGTCAGTCCAAGGGCTGGGTGCTGAGTCTGGGTCAGTCCTAGGGCTGGGGGCTGAGTCTGGGTTAGTCCTTGGGCTGGAGGCTGAGTCTGGGTCAGTCCTAGGGCTGGAGGCTGAGTCTGGGTCAATCCTTGGGTTCGAGGTTGAGTCTGGGTCAGTCCTAGGGCTGGAGGCTGAGTCTGGGTCAGTCCTAGGACTGGGGGCTGTGTCTGGGCCAGTCTTAGGGCTCGAGGCTGAGTCTGGGTCAGTCCTAGGGTTGGGGGCTGAGTCTGGGTCAGTCCTAGGGCTGGAGACTGAGTCTGAGTCAGTCCTAGGGCTGGAAGCTGAGTCTGGGTCAGTCTTAGGGCTGGGGGCTGAGTCTGGGTCAGTCCTAGGGCTGGGAGCTGAGTCTGGGTCAGTCCTAGAGCTGGATGCTGAGTCTGGGTCAGTCCTAGGGCTGGAGGCTGAGTCTGGGTCAGTCCTAGGGCTGGGGTTTGAGTCTGGGTCAGTCCTAGAGCTGGGGGCTGAGTCTGTTTGAGTCCTAGGGCTGGGGGCTGAGTCTGGGTCAGTCCTAGGGTTGGGAACTGAGTCTGGGTCAGTCCTAGGACTGGAGGCTGAGTCTGGGTCAGCCCTAGGACTGGGGGCTGAGTCTGGGTCAGTCCTAGGGCTGGGAACTGAGTCTGGGTCAGTCTCAGGGCTGTGGGCTGAGTCTGGGTCAGTCCTAAAGCTTGGGGCTGAGTCTGGGGTCAGTCCTAGGGCTGGGTGCTGAGTCTGGGTCAGTCCTAAGGCTGGGGGCTGAGTCTGGGTCAGTCCTAGGGCTGGGAGCTGAGTCTGGGTCAGCCCTTGGCCTGGGGTTTGAGTCTGGGTCAGTCCTAGAGCTGGGAGCTGAGTCTGGGTCAGTCCTATGACTGGGGGCTGAGTCTGGGTCAGCCCTAGGACAGGGGGCTGAGTCTGGGTCAGTCCTAGGGCTGGGAACTGAGTCTGGGTCAGTCCTAGGACGGGGGGCTGAGTCTGGGTCAGCCCTAGGACTGGGGGCTGAGTCTGGGTCAGCCCTAGGACTGGGGGCTGAGTCTGGGTCAGTCCTAGGGCTAGGGGCTGAGTCTGGGTCTGCCCTAGGACTGGGGGCTGAGTCTGGGTCAGCCCTAGGACTGGAGGCTGAGTCTGGGTCAGTCCTAGGACTGGGGGCTGAGTCTGGGTCAGTCCTAGGGCTGGGAGCTAAATCTGGGTCAGTCCTAGGGCTGGGGGCTGAGTCTGGGTCAGTCCTAGGGCTGGGGGCTGAGTCTGGGTCAGTCCTAGGGCTGGGAGCTGAGTCTGGGTCAGTCCTAGGGCTGGGAGCTGAGTCTGAGTAAGTCCTAGGGCTGGAGGCTGAGTCGCGGTCAGTCCTAGGGCTGGGAGCTGAGTCTGGGTCAGTCCTAGGGCTGGGAGCTGAGCCTGGGTCAGTCCTAGGGCGGGAGGCTGAGTCTGGGTCAGTCCTAGGGCTGGGGGCTGAGTCTGGGTCAGTCCTAGGGCTGGGGGCTGAGTCTGGGTCAGTCCTAGGGCTGGAGGCTGAGTCTGGGTAAGTCCTAGGGCTGGAGGCTGAGTCTGGGTCAGTCCTAGGGTTCGAGGCTGAGTCTGGGTCAGTCCTAGGGCTGGAGGCTGAGTCTGGGTCAGTCCTAGGACTGGGGGCTGTGTCTGGGCCAGTCTTAGGGCTCGAGGCTGAGTCTGGGTCAGTCCTAGGGTTGGGGGCTGAGTCTGGGTCAGTCCTAATGCTGAAAACTGAGTCTGAGTCAGTCCTAGGGCTGGAAGCTGAGTCTGGGTCAGTCTTAGGGCTGTGGGCTGAGTCTGGGTCAGTCCTAGGGCTGGGAGCTGAGTCTGGGTCAGTCCTAGAGCTGGAGGCTGAGTCTGGGTCAGTCCTAGGGCTGGAGGCTGAGTCTGGGTCAGTCCTAGGGCTGGGGGTTGAGTCTGGGTCAGTCCTAGAGCTTTGGGCTGAGTCTGGGTCAGTCCTAGGGCTGGGGGCTGAGTCTGGGTCAGTCCTAGGGCTGGGGGCTGAGTCTGGGTCAGCCCTAGGACTGGGGGCTGAGTCTGGGTCAGTCCTAGGGCTGGGGGCTGAGTCTGGGTCAGTCCTAGGGCTGGGGGCTGAGTCCGGGGCAGTCCTAGGGCTGGGGGCTGAGTCTGGGTCAGTCCTGGCTCTGGGAGCTGAGTCTGGGTCAGTCCTAGAGCTGGGGGCTGAGTCTGGGACAGTCCTAGGGCTTGGGGCTGAGTCTGAGTCAGCCCTAGGACAAGGGGCTGAGTCTGGGTCAGTTCTAGGGCTGGAGGCTGGGTCTGGATCAGTCCTAGAGCTGGGAGCTGAGTCTGGGTCAGTCCAAGGGCTGGGGGCTGAGTCTGGGTCAGTCCTAGGGCTGGGGGCTGAGTCTGGGTCAGTCTTAGAGCTGGAGGCTGAGTCTGAGTCAGTCCTAGGGCTTGGAACTGAGTCTGGGTCAGTCCTAGGGCTGGGAGCTGAGTCTGGGTCAGTCATCGGGCTGGGGGCTGAGTCTGGGTCAGTCTTAGGGCTGGAGGCTGAGTCTGAGTCAGTCCAAGGGCTGGGGGCTGAGTCTAGGTCAGTCCTAGGGCTGGGAGCTGAGTCTAAGTCAGTCCTAGGGCTGGGGGCTGAGTCTGGGTCAGTCCTAGGGCTGGGGGCTGAGTCTGGGTCAGTCCTAGGGCTGGGAGGTGAGTCTCGGTCAGTCCTAGGGCTGGGGGCTGACTCTGGGTCAGTCCTAGGGCTGGAAGCTGGGTCTGGGTCAGTCCTAGGGCTGAGGGCTGAGTCTGGGTCAGTCCTATTGCTGGGGGCTGAGTCTGGGTCAGCCCTAGGGCTGGGTGCTGAGTCTGGGTCAGTCCTAGGGCTTGGGGCTGAGTCTGAGTCAGTCCTAGGGCTGGGAGCTGAGTCTGGGTCAGTCCTAGGGCTGGAGGATGAATCTCGGTCAGTCCTAGGGCTGGAGGCTGAGTCTGGGTCAGTCCTAGGGCTGGGGTTTGAGTCTGGGTCAGTCCTAGAGCTGGGGGCTGAGTCTGTTTGAGTCCTAGGGCTGGGGGCTGAGTCTGGGTCAGTCCTAGGGTTGGGAACTGAGTCTGGGTCAGTCCTAGGACTGGAGGCTGAGTCTGGGTCAGCCCTAGGACTGGGGGCTGAGTCTGGGTCAGTCCTAGGGCTGGGAACTGAGTCTGGGTCAGTCCCAGGGCTGTGGGCTGAGTCTGGGTCAGTCCTAAAGCTTGGGGCTGAGTCTGGGGTCAGTCCTAGGGCTGGGTGCTGAGTCTTGGTCAGTCCTAAGGCTGGGGGCTGAGTCTGGGTCAGTCCTAGGGCTGGGAGCTGAGTCTGGGTCAGCCCTTGGCCTGGGGTTTGAGTCTGGGTCAGTCCTAGAGCTGGGAGCTGAGTCTGGGTCAGTCCTATGACTGGGGGCTGAGTCTGGGTCAGCCCTAGGACAGGGGGCTGAGTCTGGGTCAGTCCTAGGGCTGGGAACTGAGTCTGGGTCAGTCCTAGGACTGGGGCTGAGTCTGGGTCAGCCCTAGGACTGGGGGCTGAGTCTGGGTCAGCCCTAGGACTGGGGGCTGAGTCTGGGTCAGTCCTAGGGCTAGGGGCTGAGTCTGGGTCTGCCCTAGGACTGGGGGCTGAGTCTGGGTCAGCCCTAGGACTGGAGGCTGAGTCTGGGTCAGTCCTAGGACTGGGGGCTGAGTCTGGGTCAGTCCTAGGGCTGGGAGCTAAATCTGGGTCAGTCCTAGGGCTGGGGGCTGAGTCTGGGTCAGTCCTAGGGCTGGGGGCTGAGTCTGGGTCAGTCCTAGGGCTGGGAGCTGAGTCTGGGTCAGTCCTAGGGCTGGGAGCTGAGTCTGAGTCAGTCCTAGGGCTGGAGGCTGAGTCGCAGTCAGTCCTAGGGCTGGGAGCTGAGTCTGGGTCAGTCCTAGGGCTGGGAGCTGAGCCTGGGTCAGTCCTAGGGCGGGAGGCTGAGTCTGGGTCAGTCCTAGGGCTGGGGGCTGAGTCTGGGTCAGTCCTAGGGCTGGGGGCTGAGTCTGGGTAAGTCCTAGGGCTGGAGGCTGAGTCTGGGTCAGTCCTAGGGTTCGAGGCTGAGTCTGGGTCAGTCCTAGGGCTGGAGGCTGAGTCTGGGTCAGTCCTAGGACTGGGGGCTGTGTCTGGGCCAGTCTTAGGGCTCGAGGCTGAGTCTGGGTCAGTCCTAGGGTTGGGGGCTGAGTCTGGGTCAGTCCTAGGGCTGAAGACTGAGTCTGAGTCAGTCCTAGGGCTGGAAGCTGAGTCTGGGTCAGTCTTAGGGCTGTGGGCTGAGTCTGGGTCAGTCCTAGGGCTGGGAGCTGAGTCTGGGTCAGTCCTAGAGCTGGAGGCTGAGTCTGGGTCAGTCCTAGGGCTGGAGGCTGAGTCTGGGTCAGTCCTAGGGCTGGGGGTTGAGTCTGGGTCAGTCCTAGAGCTGGGGGCTGAGTCTGGGTCAGTCCTAGGGCTGGGGGCTGAGTCTGGGTCAGTCCTAGGGCTGGGGGCTGAGTCTGGGTCAGCCCTAGGACTGGGGGCTGAGTCTGGGTCAGTCCTAGGGCTGGGGGCTGAGTCTGGGTCAGTCCTAGGGCTGGAGGCTGAGTCCGGGTCAGTCCTAGGGCTGCGGGCTGAGTCTGGGTCAGTCCTGGGGCTGGGAGCTGAGTCTGGGTCAGTCCTAGAGCTGGGGGCTGAGTCTGGGACAGTCCTAGGGCTTGGGGCTGAGTCTGGGTCAGCCCTAGGACAAGGGGCTGAGTCTGGGTCAGTTCTAGGGCTGGAGGCTGGGTCTGGATCAGTCCTAGAGCTGGGAGCTGAGTCTGGGTCAGTCCAAGGGCTGGGGGCTGAGTCTGGGTCAGTCCTAGGGCTGGGGGCTGAGTCTGGGTCAGTCTTAGGGCTGGAGGCTGAGTCTGAGTCAGTCCTAGGGCTTGGAACTGAGTCTGGGTCAGTCCTAGGGCTGGGAGCTGAGTCTGGGTCAGTCATCGGGCTGGGGGCTGAGTCTGGGTCAGTCTTAGGGCTGGAGGCTGAGTCTGAGTCAGTCCTAGGGCTGGGGGCTGAGTCTAGGTCAGTCCTAGGGCTGGGAGCTGAGTCTAAGTCAGTCCTAGGGCTGGGGGCTGAGTCTGGGTCAGTCCTAGGGCTGGGGGCTGAGTCTGGGTCAGTCCTAGGGCTGGAAGGTGAGTCTCGGTCAGTCCTAGGGCTGGGGGCTGAGTCTGGGTCAGTCCTAGGGCTGGAAGCTGGGTCTGGGTCAGTCCTAGGGCTGAGGGCTGAGTCTGGGTCAGTCCTATTGCTGGGGGCTGAGTCTGGGTCAGCCCTAGGGCTGGGTGCTGAGTCTGGGTCAGTCCTAGGGCTTGGGGCTGAGTCTGAGTCAGTCCTAGGGCTGGGAGCTGAGTCTGGGTCAGTCCTAGGGCTGGAGGATGAATCTCGGTCAGTCCTAGGGCTGGGGGCTGAGTCTGGGTCAGTCTTAGGGCTGGAGGCTGAGTCTGGGTCAGTCCTAGGGCGGGGTGCTGAGTCTGGGTCAGTCCTAGGGCTGGGTGCTGAGTCTGGGTCAGTCCTAGGGCTGGAGGCTGAGTCTGGGTCAGTCCTAGGGCTGGGGGCTGAGTCTGGGTCAGTCCTAGGGCTTGGGGCTGATTCTGGGTCAGCCCTAGGGCTGGGTGCTGAGTCTGGATCAGTTCTAGGACTGGGGGCTGAGTCTGGGTCAGTCCTAGGACTGGGGGCTGAGTCTGGGTCAGTCCTAGGGCTGGGAGCTGAGTCTCGTTCAGCCCTAGGACTGGGGGTTGAGTCTGGGTCAGTCCTAGGGCTGGGAGCTGAGTCTGGGTCAGTCCTAGGACTGGGGGCTGAGTCTGGGTTAGCCCTAGGACTGGGGCTGAGTCTGAATCAGTCCTAGGGCTGGGAGCTGTGTCTGGGTCAGTCCTAGGACTGGGGGCTGAGTCTGGGTCAGTTTTAGGACTGGGGGCTGAGTCTGGGTCAGCCCTAGGACTGGGGGCTGAGTCTGGGTCAGTCTTAGGGCTGGGAGCTGAGTTTGGGTCAGTCCTAGGACTGGGGCCTGAGTCTGGGTCAGTCCTAGGACTGGGGCCTGAGTCTGGGTCAGTCGTAGGACTGGGGGCTGAGTCTGGGTCAGTCCTAGGACTAGGGGCTGAGTCTGGGTCAGCCCTAGGACTGGGGGCTGAGTCTGGGTCAGTCCTAGGACTGGGGCCTGAGTCTGTGTCAGTCCTAGGACTGGGGGCTGAGTCTGGGTCAGTCCTAGGGCTGGGGGCTGAGTCTGGGTCAGTCCTAGGGCTGGGAGCCGAGTCTGGGTCAGCCCTAGGACTGGGGGCTGAGTCTAGGTCAGTCCTAGGGCTGGGGGCTGAGTCTGGGTCAGTCCTAGGGCTGAGGGCTGAGTCTGGGTCAGTCCTAGGACTGAGGGGTGAGTCTGGGTCAGTCCTAGGACTGGGGGCTGAGCTACCCGATGTATTTTGTTTCCCATGTTTTTTCCAATGATTGTCTATTTATTTTAGGGTCAACTGTTGTAAACTGGGAATTCTGAATGTTAAACTTGACTCCTTTCCCATCTTCTCACTCTCTATATATTTTAGTAGACTATCCAATAATTCTTTATTTTCATGCATATTATTAACCTCTTGAGTACTTTCCTGATACCTGTCCATAGTTCCACATCTTCAATGTGGATCCAGAAACGTCTCTCTAGATAGATGTTAGGTTTGGATACAGTGTTTATTCTTTATCCTGTTCCTCATCCTCATATCTGACACATAAGAACATAAGAACATAAGAAAGGAGGAACACTGCAGCAAGCCTGTTGGCCCATACTAGGCAGGTCCTTTACAATTCATCCCACTAACAAACATTTGACCTACCCAATTTTCAATGCCACCCAAGAAATAAGCTCTGATGTGCAAGTCCCACTCAAATCCTTCCCCTCCCACTCATGTATTTATCCAACCTAAATTTGAAACTACCCAAAGTCCTAGCCTCAATAACCCAACTATGTAGACTGTTCCACTCATCTACTACCCTATTTCCAAACCAATACTTTCCTATGTCCTTTCTAAATCTAAACTTATCTAATTTAAATCCATTACTGCGGGTTCTCTCTTGGAGAGATATCCTCAAGACCTTGTTAATATCCCCTTTATTAATACCTATCTTCCACTTATACACTTCGATCAGGTCTCCCCTCATTCTTCGTCTAACAAGTGAATGTAACTTAAGAGTCTTCAATCTTTCTTCATAAGGAAGATTTCTAATGCTATGTATTAATTTAGTCATCCTACGCTGAATGTTTTCTAACGAATTTATGTCCATTCTGTAATATGGAGACCAGAACTGAGCTGCATAATCTAGGTGAGGCCTTACTAATGATGTATAAAGCTGCAGTATGACCTCTGGACTTCTGTTGCTTACACTTCTTGATATAAATCCCAGTAATCTATTTGCCTTATTACGTACGCTTAGGCATTGCTGTCTTGGTTTAAGGTTGCTGCTCACCATAACCCCCAAGTCCTTTTCGCAATCTGTATGGTTAAGTTCTACATTATTTAACTTATAAGTGCTAGGGTTATGGACACTCCCGAGCTTCAGAACCTTGCATTTATCTACATTGAACTGCATCTGCCACTTTTCTGACCAAGAGTAGAGTTTGTCTAAATCCTGTTGTTAGGTAAGACACATATGCAACAGTTAGGTATCTTTATTATGAAACGTTTCGCCTACACAGTAGGCTTCTTCAGTCAAGTACAGAAAAGTTGATAGAAGCAGAAGATACTTGAAGACGATGTAATCAGTCCATCACCCTTAAAGTTTTGAGGTGGTCAGTCCCTCAGTCTGGAGAAGAGCATTGTTCCATAGTATGAAACAATATGGAGATGAAGTGACAGGATGGAGCTTTTTATAGCGCCAAGAGGTGAGACGTAGGCCACTAGGAGAGGTAAGAACTCAGATGCTGAGAGGTCAGGTCCCTCTCAAATCCAGCCGCTCTCACTAGTGGAAGTTATCGAAGTTGATTGCAGGTCTGTACCAAGATACCCTTGTGTTGCAGTGTCTGACAGACTGAGGGACTGACCACCTCAAAACTTTAAGGGTGATGGACTGATTACATCGTCTTCAAGTATCTTCTGCTTCTATCAACTTTTCTGTACTTGACTGAAGAAGCCTACTGTGTAGGCGAAACGTTTCATAATAAAGATACCTAACTGTTGCATATGTGTCTTACCTAACAACCTGTCGGTATTTTAAACCATTTTAATGTTTGTCTAAATCCTCCTGAAGTTCCCTAACATCTACGTTTGAATCAATTATCCTACCTATCTTCGTGTCATCGGCGAATTTGCTCATATCACTAGTAATTCCTTCATCAAGATCATTGATATATATTATAAACAACAACGGGCCCAAGACTGATCCCTGTGAAACGCCACTTGTAACTGATCCCCACTCGGATTTAACCCCATTTATGGACACTCTTTGCTTCCTGTCTGTGAGCCATGATTCGATCCACGAGAGCACCCTTTCCCCAATGCCATGAGCTGCTACTTTCTTCAACAGTCTTTGGTGCGGAACTCTATCAAATGCCTTACTAAAATCTAAGTAAATAATATCAAATTCTTTATCGTGGTCAACAGCCTCAAAAGCTTTACTGAAGAAAGTTAATAAATTAGTTAGACAAGACCGGCCTCTTGTGAATCCATGCTGAGTATCATTAATCAAGCTATGCTTATCGAGATGGCTTCTTATAATCTCAGCTATAATTGACTCTAGTAATTTGCCTACAATTGAGGTCAGGCTTATTGGGCGGTAATTTGACGGTAACGACTTGTCCCCTGTTTTAAAAATAGGAATTACATTAGCCATCTTCCACATATCAGACACTGCACCTGCTTGAAGAGATAAATTAAAAATATTAGTTAATGGTTCACAGACTTCCATTTTGCATTCCTTTAGAACCCTTGAAAAAACCTCATCAGGACCCGGTGACTTATTTTGCTTCAGTCTGTCTATCTGCTTCACAACCATTTCACTAGTGACTGTGATGTTACATAATTTATCTTCTTCTGATCCACTATAAAAATTAATTACCGGAATATTATTAGTGTCTTCCTGTGTAAAAACCGAGAGAAAATAATTATTTAAAATCGAGCACATTTCATTCTCTTTGTCAGTAAGATGCCCATAGTTATTTTTAAGGGGACCTATCTTATCTCTGACTTTTGTTCTATAGACCTGGAAAAAACTTTTTGGGTTAGCTTTAGAATCCCTAGCAACTTTAATTTCATAGTCCCTTTTAGCTTTTCTTATCCCCTTTTTAATGTCCCTCTTAATGTCAATATACTGATTCATAAGATGACCCTCGCCTCTTTTGATACGCCTATAAATTCCTTTCTTATGCCCTAGTAGATATTTCAGCCTATTATTCATCCATTTTGGGTCATTTCTATTTGATCTAATTTCCTTATAAGGGATAAACGTTGTTTGAGCAGCATGTATTGTGTTCAGAAAACTGTCATATTGATAGCTCTCTTCGTTACCCCAGTCAACAGATGATAAGTGTTCTCTAAGCCCATCGTAATCTGCTAAGCGAAAATCTGGGACTGTTACTGAGTTATCCCTACTATCATACTTCCATTCAATTCTACATGTAATTGATTTGTGGTCGCTGGCACCCAGTTCCTCTGAAACTTCTAAATTATTAACAAGGGATTCATTGTTTGCCAGAACTAAGTCAAGCAGGTTATTACCCCTTGTAGGTTCTGTCACAAACTGCTTCAAAAAACAATCCTGAACTACTTCTAAGAAATCGTATGATTCTAAATTCCCAGTCAAGAAATTCCAATCAATATGACTAAAGTTAAAGTCTCCTAGAATTACTACATTATCGTGCCTTGTGGCCCTAACAATTTCCTCCCATAGTAGTCTCCCCTGGTCCCTATCTAAATTTGGGGGACGGTATATCACACCTAAAATTAATTTTTCATGTCCCTCTGAAAATTCTATCCAAACAGACTCTGTATGTGTTACTTCAGACTTAATACCTGTTTTTATGCAACAGTTCAAGCGATCTCGGACATACAATGCCACCCCACCCCCCTTCCCGATACTTCTATCTACTTGGAACAATTTAAAACCCTGAATGTGACATTCTGCAGGCATGTCCCGACTTTTTGAATTAAACCACGTCTCAGTAATGGCAAATACATCTATGTTACCTGCACTAGCAACTAGTCTCAACTCGTCCATCTTATTCCTAGCACTGCGACTATTTGTGTAATAAATATTTAATGACCCTCCTATCTCTTTACCCTTCCTGCTCCTTTCTGTTATTCCACTAAACCTATTACTGTCATTGTCAATTAGTGCCACTGGCTTTCCAATATCCTCCTCATTTTGCCTATTACTAGTTCTCCTAGTACTCATGTTACTACCCTGCGACTTCACAGTTTTCCCGCCAAAACCCATACCACTAACTATTCCTAGTTTAAAGACCTAACAGCTCCCTCCACTGCGTTGGCCAGTGCTCCCACCCCACACCTAGACAAGTGAACCCCATCCCTGGCATACATGTCATTTCTGCCATAGAAGAGGTCCCAGTTGTCAATGAATGTTACCGCATTTTCCTTACAGTATTTGTCCAGCCAGCAATTGACACCAATTGCTCTGGACAACCATTCATTTCCAACTCCTCTCCTTGGCAAAATGCCACATATGACAGGTTTCCCACCCTTCTTCCTAATTATCTCTATTGCTGACCTATACCTGCTAATCAGGTCCTCACTCCTACGTCTGCCAACATCGTTGCCTCCAGCACTGAGACAGATAATAGGATTGCTCCCATTACCTCTCATGATGTCATCCAGACGGCTAACAATATCCTTCATCCCAGCCCCAGGAAAACATACTCTCTGCCTCCTACTCCTATCCTTCAAACAGAATGCCCTATCCATGTACCTAATCTGGCTATCCCCAACAACAACAATGTTTTTACCTTCCTTGGCGTCGTCCGTAGTGATGCTCCGAGTAGTCGACTCACATTCGCCAGGTAGCATTACACCACTTGTAGAATTCGTCATGACGTTCTCGATGGTCTTCGTTGGGGTTTCTAGGGATGTCTCACTCACGTCTGCCAATGCTTCCTTGGTGCTCGTTGTGGCATTCCCAGTAGAACACTCACATTCGTCAGGTAGCACCGAGAATGAGTTGGAAGTTTCCACGGCAGTCTTCTGGTTTCTCGTTGTTTCTGCCTCTCCAACCGTTTTCTTAATCTTCAGCTTGGTTCCATGTTGCCCGACCACTGACCAAGCTCCCTTCTTAACCTGGGGACTCACAACAGGTGGATTACTACGAATCCTCTTGTTCTCCTCCGTTAATCGCCGTATCTCCAGTTTAGCAACTCTGAGTTCTTCTCTCAGCTGCTGGTAAAGCTGCTCAAGAGAGGGCATCCTGGTTCAGATTCACAGAGAGCACACAAACAGGTCTTCACA
>NC_091376.1:7604212-7624212 GCF_038502225.1 Cherax quadricarinatus
AGTGCTTGTCCAGTGCCAGCTTGAAGACTGCCAGGGGTCTGTTGGTAATCCCCCTTATGTGTGCTGGGAGGCAGTTGAACAGTCTCGGGCCCCTGACACTTATTGTATGGTCTCTTAACGTGCTTGTCATTCTTCCCTGAACAAAGACACAACACCATGACTGGAACAGGTCACCAAGAAATCTTGTCACTTATCTCCCTCAGTTGTGATTTGACGGTGGTCCAGGAGTGAGCGAAACGTCGTAATAACGTTCTTCCTCTAATATTTGGTGAACGTTTACCTGTATAGTCACCTTCTATCTCCTCTCCTTCACTTGCTAACTCGTTCACTACATCATTCTACCAGCAACTCTCATTCTAGCAACTCAACATTTATCTCCATACTTGTTTGGGCAAATATTTTTTATTAGTGGGTTTGAGAAGGACCTGCCTAGTATGGGCCATGTTGAAACAAGTACAAAACACCGACAAGTTGAGGATTTAAGACACGTGTGCAACAGCTGGGTGTCTTTGTTATTGAAACGTTTCGTCTACCTGGAGGTTACCTGGAGGTTATTCCGGGGATCAACGCCCCCGTGGCCCGGTCCACGACCAGGCCTCCCGATGGATCAGGGCCTGATCAACTAGGCTGTTACTGCTGGCCGCACGCAGTCCGACGTACGAGCCACAGCCCGGCTGATAATAATTTTTTTCTCATCGATTCCAGGCAGAGGGACTGATTACCTCAAACTTCGCATCCTCCTCTTCCAACAATTCTTCTTTGTATTGGACTGATGAAGCCACTGTGTAGGCGAAAATTCCTGAAGAACACGGGGTTGAAACTTCATACCTGTGGAACGCCACCTGTCTCTGGTTCCCATTCAGATCTCACCTTATAAACAATGGTCCCTCTTAGCCATAAGTCCATACATGGAGATGAGACACTTATGCCAGTGGCTTCTTCAGTCCAATATAGAGAAACATGGAAGATAACAGGAGGAATTTGAGGTAATCAGTCCCTCAGCCTTGTAGAGAATTCTTCAAGGCTGAGGGACTGATTATCTGGAGTTTATCTGGAGAGAGTTCCGGGGGTCAACGCCCCCGCGGCCCGGTCTGTGACCAGGCCTCCTTAGGTCAGTGTCCCAGGATGCGACCCACACCAGTCGACTAACACCCAGGTACCCATTTTACTGATGGGGAACATAGACAACAGGTGGAAAGAAACACGTCCAATGTTTCTACTCTGGCTGGGAATCGAACCCAGGCCCTCACCGTGTGAAGCGAGAGCGTTAACCACCAGGCCACCAGAACCTTATCTTTGGTACATAGTTCTACAGTCTTCCCATTATGTCCCTGAATTTATATTAATAAAGCCACTAAATGGAGCAACGTCTACACATAAAGTCACCCAGATGTTGGACACTCAACATCAACGTTGTTATTCACGACGCTTCGCTGATGATCAGTAAATTCTTCGTTTAAGAATAACTCGTTGTGGATTTATGTTGAGGCTCTTTAATCAAATTATATTTATCAAAAGGATAACTTATTACATTGCCTATAATTGATTATAATAAATTGAATTAATTTATTTTGAGGAATATACGATCGTGAGTCAGTTTATTACTGAGGTAAATGTTGGTGAGGCTGAGGTCTGGGAGAGTGTTTGTAGGATGTTCCTTAATAGTCGCTAGCCAGGTAACACTAGTTGTTACTAGCCAGGTGACACTAGTTGTTACTAGCCAGGTAACACTAGTTGTTACTAGCCAGGTGACACTAGTTGTTACTAGCCAGGTAACACTAGTTGTTACTAGCCAGGTAACACTAGTTGTTACTAGCCAGGTAACACTAGTTGTTACTAGCCAGGTGACACTAGTTGTTACTAGCCAGGTAACACTAGTTGTTACTAGCCAGGTAACACTAGTTGTTACTAGCCAGGTAACACTAGTTGTTACTAGCCAGGTGACACTAGTTGTTACTAGCCAGGTAACACTAGTTGTTACTAGCCAGGTAACACTAGTTGTTACTAGCCAGGTGACACTAGTTGTTACTAGCCAGGTAACACTAGTTGTTACTAGCCAGGTAACACTAGTTGTTACTAGCCAGGTAACACTAGTTGTTACTAGCCAGGTAGCACTAGTTGTTACTAGGCAGGTAACACTAGTTGTTACTAGCCAGGTAACACTAGTTGTTACTAGGCACGTAGCACTAGTTGTTACTAGCCAGGTAGCACTAGTTGTTACTAGCCAGGTAGCACTAGTTGTTACTAGGCAGGTAACACTAGTTGTTACTAGCCAGGTAACACTAGTTGTTACTAGGCAGGTAGCACTAGTTGTTACTAGCCAGGTAGCACTAGTTGTTACTAGCCAGGTAACACTAGTTGTTACTAGCCAGGTGACACTAGTTGTTACTAGCCAGGTAACACTAGTTGTTACTAGCCAGGTAACACTAGTTGTCACTAGGCAGGTAACACTAGTTGTCACTAGGCAGGTAACACTAGTTGTTACTAGCCAGGTAACACTAGTTGTCACTAGGCAGGTAACACTAGTTGTTACTAGCCAGGTAACACTAGTTGTTACTAGCCAGGTAGCACTAGTTGTTACTAGGCAGGTAACACTAGTTGTTACTAGCCAGGTGACACTAGTTGTTACTAGCCAGGTAGCACTAGTTGTTACTAGCCAGGTAGCACTAGTTGTTACTAGCCAGGTAGCACTAGTTGTTACTAGCCAGGTAGCACTAGTTGTTACTAGCCAGGTGACACTAGTTGTTACTAGCCAGGTGACACTAGTTGTTACTAGGCAGGTAACACTAGTTGTTACTAGGTAACACAGGTAGGTAACACACTAGTTGTTACTAGGCAGGTAACACTAGTTGTTACTAGCCAGGTAACACTAGTTGTTACTAGGTAATACAGGTAACACTAGTTGTTACTAGCCAGTTGTAGGTAACACTAGTTGTTACTAGGTAACACAGGCCAGGTAACACTAGTTGTTACTAGGTAACACAGGTTAACACTAGTTGTTACTAGTAACACAGGTACTACACTAGTTGTTACTAGCCAGGTAACGCAAGTAACACAAACCAGGTAACACTAGCCACGTAACACTAGTAACACTAGCCAGGTAACACAAGTAACACAAACCAGGTAACACTAGTTGTTACTAGGCAGGCAGGTAACACTAGTTGTCACTAGTAGCACAGTTGTAACACTAGTTGTAGCACTAGTTGTTACTAGCCAGGTGACACTAGCTAGTTGTTACTAGGCAGGTAACACTAGTTGTTACTAGGCAGGTAACACTAGTTGTTACTAGGCAGGTAACACTAGTTGTTACTAGGCAGGTAACACTAGTTTTTACTAGCCAGGTAGCACTAGTTGTTACTAGCCAGGTAACACTAGTTGTTACTAGCCAGGTGACACTAGTTGTTACTAGCCAGGTAGCACTAGTTGTTACTAGCCAGGTAACACTAGTTGTTACTAGCCAGGTAGCACTAGTTGTTACTAGCCAGGTAACACTAGTTGTTACTAGCCAGGTGACACTAGTTGTTACTAGGCAGGTAACACTAGTTGTTACTAGCCAGGTGACACTAGTTGTTACTAGGCAGGTAACACTAGTTGTTACTAGCCAGGTGACACTAGTTGTTACTAGCCAGGTAGCACTAGTTGTTACTAGCCAGGTAGCACTACTAGGCAGGTAACACTAGTTGTTACTAGCCAGGTGACACTAGTTGTTACTAGGCAGGTAACACTAGTTGTTACTAGGCAGGTAACACTAGTTGTTACTAGGCAGGTAACACTAGTTGTTACTAGCCAGGTAGCACTAGTTGTTACTAGCCAGGTAACACTAGTTGTTACTAGCCAGGTACCACTAGTTGTTATTAGCCAGGTAACACTAGTAACACTAGCCAGGTAACACTAGTAACACTAGCCAGGTAACACTAGTAACACTAGTTGTTACTAGCCAGGTAGCACTAGTTGTCACTAGCCAGGTAACACTAGTTGTCACTAGCCACGTAACACTAGTCGTCACTAGGCAGGTAACACTTGTTGTCACTAGGCAGGAAACACTAGTTGTCACTAGTCAGGTAACACTAGTTTTCACTAGCCAGGTAACACTAGTTGTCACTAAGCAGGTAACACTAGTTGTCACTAGGCAGGTAACACTAGTTGTCACTAGGCAGGTAACACTAGTTGTCACTAGGCAGGTAACACTAGTTGTCACTAGCCAGATAACACTAGTTGTCACTAGGCAGGTAACACTAGTTGTCACTAGGCAGGTAACACTAGTTGTCACTAGGCAGGTAACACTAGTTATCACTAGCCAGGTAACACTAGTTGTCACTAGCCAGGTAACACTAGTCGTCACTAGGCAGGTAAAACTAGTTGTCACTAGCCAGGTAACACTAGTTGTCACTAGCCACGTAACACTAGTTGTCACTAGGCAGGTAACACTTGTTGTCACTAGGCAGGTGACACTCGTTGTCACTAGGCAGGTAACACTAGTTGTCACTAGCCAGGTAACACTAGTTGTCACTAGGCAGGTAACACTAGTTGTCAATAGGCAGGTAACACTAGTTGTCACTAGTCAGGTAACACTAGTTGTCACTAGGCAGGTAACACTAGTTGTCACTAGCCAGGTAACACTAGTTGTCACTAGTCAGGTAACACTAGTTGTCACTAGGCAGGTAACACTAGTTGTCACTAGGCAGGTAACACTAGTTGTCACTAAGCAGGTAACACTAGTTGTCACTAGCCAGGGAACACTAGTTGTCACTAGGCAGGTAACACTAGCTGTCACTAGCCAGGTAACACTAGTTGTCACTAGCCATGTAACACTAGTTGTCACTAGGCAGGTAACACTAGCTGTCACTAGGCAGGTAACACTAGTTGTCACTAGTGAAGTAACACTAGTTATCTTTAGGCAGGTAACACTAGTTGTCACTAGCCAGGTAACACTAGCTGTTACTAGGCAGGTAACACTAGTTGTCACTAGCCAGGTAACACTAGTTGTCACTAGCCAGGTAACACTAGTAACACTAGCCAGGTAACACTAGTAACACTAGCCAGGTAACACTAGTAACACTAGCCAGGTAACACTAGTAACACTAGCCAGGTAACACTAGTAACACTAGCCAGGTAACACTAGTAACACTAGCCAGGTAACACTAGTTGTCACTAGGCAGGAAACACTAGTTGTCACTAGGCAGGTAACATTAGCTGTCACTAGCCAGGTAACACTATTTGTCACTAGCCAGGTAACAAAAGCTGTCACTAGGCAGGTAACACTAGTTGTTACTAGCCAGGTAGCACTAGTTGTTACTAGGCAGGTAACACTAGTTGTTACTAGGCAGGTAACACTAGTTGTTACTAGCCAGGTAGCACTAGTTGTTACTAGCCAGGTAACACTAGTTGTTACTAGCCAGGTAGCACTAGTTGTTACTAGGCAGGTAACACTAGTTGTTACTAGCCAGGTAACACTAGTTGTCACTAGCCAGGTAACACTAGTTGTCACTAGCCAGGTAACACTAGTTGTTACTAGGCAGGTAACACTAGTTGTTACTAGCCAGGTAGCACTAGTTGTTACTAGCCAGGTAGCACTAGTTGTCACTAGCCAGGTAACACTAGTTGTCACTAGCCACGTAACACTAGTTGTCACTAGGCAGGTAACACTTGTTGTCACTAGGCAGGAAACACTAGTTGTCACTAGGCAGGTAACACTATTTGTCACTAGCCAGGTAACAATAGCTGTCACTAGGCAGGTAACACTAGTTATCACTAGCCAGGTAACACTAGTTGTCACTAGCCAGGTAACACTAGTTGTCACTAGCCAGGTAACAATAGCTGTCACTAGGCAGGTAACACTAGTTGTCACTAGTCAGGTAACACTAGTTGTCACTAGCCAGGTAACACTAGTTGTCACTAAGCAGGTAACACTAGTTGTCACTAGGCAGGTAACACTAGTTGTCACTAGCCAGGTAACACTAGTTGTCACTAGTCAGGTAACACTAGTTGTCACTAGCCAGGTAACACTAGTTGTCACTAAGCAGGTAACACTAGTTGTCACTAGGCAGGTAACACTAGTTGTCACTAGCCAGGTAACACTAGTTGTCACTAGGCAGGTAACACTAGTTGTCACTAGTCAGGTAACACTAGTTGTCACTAGCCAGGTAACACTAGTTGTCACTAAGCAGGTAACACTAGTTGTCACTAGGCAGGTAGCACTAGTTGTCACTAGCCAGGTAACACTAGTTGCCACTAGGCAGGTAACATTAGTTGTCACTAGGCAGGTAACACTAGTTGTCACTAGGCAGGTAACACTAGTTGTCACTAAGCAGGAAACACTAGTTGTCACTAGCCAGGTAACACTAGTTGTCACTAGGCAGGTAACACTAGTTGTCACTAGGCAGGTAACACTAGTTGTCACTAGGCAGGTAACACTAGTTATCACTAGCCAGGTAACACTAGTTGTCACTAGCCAGGTAACACTAGTTGTCACTAGGCAGGTAAAACTAGTTGTCACTAGCCAGGTAACACTAGTTGTCACTAGCCACGTAACACTAGTTGTCACTAGGCAGGTAACACTTGTTGTCACTAGGCAGGTGACACTCGTTGTCACTAGGCAGGTAACACTAGTTGTCACTAGCCAGGTAACACTAGTTGTCACTAGTCAGGTAACACTAGTTGTCACTAGGCAGGTAACACTAGTTGTCACTAGCCAGGTAACACTAGTTGTCACTAGTCAGGTAACACTAGTTGTCACTAGGCAGGTAACACTAGTTGTCACCAGGCAGGTAACACTAGTTGTCACTAAGCAGGAAACACTAGTTGTCACTAGCCAGGTAACACTAGTTGTCACTAGGCAGGTAACACTAGTTGTCACTAGGCAGGTAACACTAGCTGTCACTAGCCAGGTAACACTAGTTGTCACTAGCCATGTAACACTAGCTGTCACTAGGCAGGTAACACTAGTTGTCACTAGTGAAGTAACACTAGTTATCTTTAGGCAGGTAACACTAGTTGTCACTAGCCAGGTAACACTAGCTGTTACTAGGCAGGTAACACTAGTTGTCACTAGCCAGGTAACACTAGTTGTCACTAGCCAGGAAACACTAGCAGTCACTAGGCAGGTAACACTAGTTGTCACTAGCCAGGTAACACTAGTTGTCACTAGCCAGGTAACACTAGCTGTCACTAGGCAGGTAACACTAGCTGTCACTAGCCAGGTAACACTAGTCGTCACTAGCCAGGTAACACTAGTTGTCACTAGGCAGGAAACACTAGTTGTCACTAGGCAGGTAACATTAGCTGTCACTAGCCAGGTAACACTATTTGTCACTAGCCAGGTAACAAAAGCTGTCACTAGGCAGGTAACACTAGTTGTCACTAGTCAGGTAACACTAGTTGTCACTAGACTGGTAATACTAGTTGTCACTAGCCAGGTAACACTAGCTGTCACTAGGAAGGTAACACTAGTTGTCACTAGCCAGGTAACACTAGCTGTCACTAGGCAGGTAACACTAGTTGTCACTAGCCAGGCAACACTAGTTGTCACTAGGCAGGTAACGCTAGTTGTCACTAGCCAGGTAACACTAGTTGTCACTAGTCAGGTAACATTAGCTGTCACTAGGCAGGTAACACTAGCTGTCACTAGGCAGGTAACACTAGCTGTCACTAGGCAGGTAACACTAGTTGTCACTAGGCAGGTAACACTAGTTGTCACTAGCCACGTAACACTAGTTGTCACTAGGCAGGTAACACTAGTTGTCACTAGCCAGGTAACACTAGTTGTCACTAGCCACGTAACACTAGTTGTCACTAGCCAGGTAACACTAGTTGTAACTAGGCAGGTAACACTAGTTGTCACTAGGCAGGTAATCCTAGTTGTCACTAGGCAGGTAACACTAGTTGTCACTAGCCAGGTAACACTAGTTGTCACTAGCCAGGTAACACTAGTTGTCACTAGTCAGGTAACACTAGTTGTTACTAGGCAGGTAACACTAGTTGTCACTAGGCAGGTAACACTAGTTGTCAATAGCCAGGTAACATTAGCTGTCACTAGGCAGGTAACACTAGCTGTCACTAGGCAGGTAACACTAGCTGTCACTAGGCAGGTAACACTAGTTGTCACTAGGCAGGTAACACTAGTTGTCACTAGCCACGTAACACTAGTTGTCACTAGGCAGGTAACACTAGTTGTCACTAGCCAGGTAACACTAGTTGTCACTAGCCACGTAACACTAGTTGTCACTAGCCAGGTAACACTAGTTGTAACTAGGCAGGTAACACTAGTTGTCACTAGGCAGGTAATCCTAGTTGTCACTAGGCATGTAACACTAGTTGTCACTAGCCAGGTAACACTAGTTGTCACTAGCCAGGTAACACTAGTTGTCACTAGCCACGGAACACTAGTTGTCACTAGGCAGGTAACACTAGTTGTCACTAGCCAGGTAGCACTAGTTGTCACTAGCCAGGTAACACTAGTTGTCACTAGCCAGGTAACACTAGTTGTCCCTAGCCAGGTAAGACTAGTTGTCACTAGTCAGGTAACAGTAATTGTCACTAGCCAGTAACATTAGTTGTCACTAGCCAGGTAACACTAGTTGTCACTAGCCAGGTAACACTAGTTGTCACTAGCCAAGTACTACTAGTTGTCACTAGCCAGGTAACACTAGTTGTCACTAGCCAGGTAACACTAGTTGTCACTAGCCAAGTAATACTAGTTGTCACTAGCCAGGTAACACTAGTTGTCACTAGCCAGGTAACACTAGTTGTCACTAGCCAGGTAACACTAGCTTTCACTAGGCAGGTAACACTAGTTGTCACTAGCCAGGTAGCACTAGTTGTCACTAGCCAGGTAACACTAGTTGTCACTAGCCAGGTAACACTAGTTGTCCCTAACCAGGTAACACTAGTTGTCACTAGGCAGGTAACACTAGTTGTCACTAGCTAGGTAACACTAGTTGTCACTAGGCAGGTAGCACTAGTTGTCACTAGCCAGGTAACACTAGTTGTCACTAGCCAGGTAACACTAGTTGTCACTAGCCAGGTAACACTAGTTGTCACTAGGCAGGTAACACTAGTTGTCACTAGGCAGGTAACACAAGTTGTCACTAGCCAGGTAACACTAGTTGTCACTAGCCAGGTAACACTAGTTGTAACTAGACAGGTAACACTAGTTATCACTAGACAGGTAACACTAGTTATCACTAGACAGGTAACACTAGTTATCACTAGACAGGTAACACCAGTTATCACTAGACAGGTAACACTAGTTATCACTAGACAGGTAATACTAGTTATCATTAGACAGGTAACACCAGTTATCACTAGACAGGTAACACTAGTTATCACTAGACAGGTAACACTAGTTATCACTAGACAGGTAACACTAGTTATCACTAGACAGGTAACACTAGTTATCACTAGACAGGTAACACTAGTTATCATTAGACAGGTAACACTAGTTATCACTAGACAGGTAACACTAGTTATCACTAGACAGGTAACACTAGTTATCACTAGACAGGTAACACTAGTTATCATTAGACAGGTAACACTAGTTATCACTAGACAGGTAACACTAGTTATCACTAGACAGGTAACATTAGTTATCATTAGACAGGTAACACTAGTTATCACTAGACAGGTAACACTAGTTATCACTAGAGAGGTAACACTAGTTATCATTAGACAGGTAACACTAGTTATCACTAGACAGGTAACACTAGTTATCACTAGACATGTAACACTAGTTATCACTAGACAGGTAACACTAGTTATCATTAGACAGGTAACACTAGTTATCACTAGACAGGTAACACTAGTTATCACTAGACAGGTAGCACTAGTTTTCACTAGACAGGTAACACTAGTTATCACTAGACAGGTAAGACTAGTTATCACTAGACAGGTAAGACTAGTTATCACTAGACAGGTAACACTAGTTATCACTAGACAGGTAACACTAGTTATCACTAGACAGGTAACACTAGTTATCACTAGACAGGTAACACTAGTTATCACTAGACAGGTAACACTAGTTATCACTAGACAGGTAACACTAGTTATCACTAGACAGGTAACACTAGTTATCACTAGACAGGTAACACTAGTTATCACTAGACTAGTTATCACTAGACAGGTAACACTAGTTATCACTAGACAGGTAACACTAGTTATCACTAGACAGGTAACACTAGTTATCACTAGACAGGTAACACTAGTTATCACTAGACAGGTAACACTAGTTATCACTAGACAGGTAACACTAGTTATCACTAGACAGGTAACACTAGTTATCACTAGACAGGTAACACTAGTTATCACTAGACAGGTAACACTAGTTATCACTAGACAGGTAACACTAGTTATCACTAGACAGGTAACACTAGTTATCACTAGACAGGTAACACTAGTTATCACTAGACAGGTAACACTAGTTATCACTAGACAGGTAACACTAGTTATCACTAGACAGGTAACACTAGTTATCACTAGACAGGTAACACTAGTTATCACTAGACAGGTAACACTAGTTATCACTAGACAGGTAACACTAGTTATCACTAGACAGGTAACACTAGTTATCACTAGACAGGTAACACTAGTTATCACTAGACAGGTAACACTAGTTATCACTAGACAGGTAACACTAGTTATCACTAGACAGGTAACACTAGTTATCACTAGACAGGTAACACTAGTTATCACTAGACAGGTAACACTAGTTATCACTAGACAGGTAACACTAGTTATCAGTTATCACTAGACAGGTAACACTAGTTATCACTAGACAGGTAACACTAGTTATCACTAGACAGGTAACACTAGACAGGTAACACTGGTTATCACTAGACAGGTAACACTAGTTATCACTAGACAGGTAACACTAGTTATCACTAGACAGGTAACACTAGTTATCACTAGACAGGTAACACTAGTTATCACTAGACAGGTAACACTAGTTATCACTAGACAGGTAACACTAGTTATCACTAGACAGGTAACACTAGTTATCACTAGACAGGTAACACTAGTTATCACTAGACAGGTAACACTAGTTATCACTAGACAGGTAACACTAGTTATCACTAGACAGGTAACACTAGTTATCACTAGACAGGTAACACTAGTTATCACTAGACAGGTAACACTAGTTATCACTAGACAGGTAACACTAGTTATCACTAGACAGGTAACACTAGTTATCACTAGACAGGTAACACTAGTTATCACTAGACAGGTAACACTAGTTATCACTAGACAGGTAACACTAGTTATCACTAGACAGGTAACACTAGTTATCACTAGACAGGTAACACTAGTTATCACTAGACAGGTAACACTAGTTATCACTAGACAGGTAACACTAGTTATCACTAGACAGGTAACACTAGTTATCACTAGACAGGTAACACTAGTTATCACTAGACAGGTAACACTAGTTATCACTAGACAGGTAACACTAGTTATCACTAGACAGGTAACACTAGTTATCACTAGACAGGTAACACTAGTTATCACTAGACAGGTAACACTAGTTATCACTAGACAGGTAACACTAGTTATCACTAGACAGGTAACACTAGTTATCACTAGACAGGTAACACTAGTTATCACTAGACAGGTAACACTAGTTATCACTAGACAGGTAACACTAGTTATCACTAGACAGGTAACACTAGTTATCACTAGACAGGTAACACTAGTTATCACTAGACAGGTAACACTAGTTATCACTAGACAGGTAACACTAGTTATCACTAGACAGGTAACACTAGTTATCACTAGACAGGTAACACTAGTTATCACTAGACAGGTAACACTAGTTATCACTAGACAGGTAACACTAGTTATCACTAGACAGGTAACACTAGTTATCACTAGACAGGTAACACTAGTTATCACTAGACAGGTAACACTAGTTATCACTAGACAGGTAACACTAGTTATCACTAGACAGGTAACACTAGTTATCACTAGACAGGTAACACTAGTTATCACTAGACAGGTAACACTAGTTATCACTAGACAGGTAACACTAGTTATCACTAGACAGGTAACACTAGTTATCACTAGACAGGTAACACTAGTTATCACTAGACAGGTAACACTAGTTATCACTAGACAGGTAACACTAGTTATCACTAGACAGGTAACACTAGTTATCACTAGACAGGTAACACTAGTTATCACTAGACAGGTAACACTAGTTATCACTAGACAGGTAACACTAGTTATCACTAGACAGGTAACACTAGTTATCACTAGACAGGTAACACTAGTTATCACTAGACAGGTAACACTAGTTATCACTAGACAGGTAACACTAGTTATCACTAGACAGGTAACACTAGTTATCACTAGACAGGTAACACTAGTTATCACTAGACAGGTAACACTAGTTATCACTAGACAGGTAACACTAGTTATCACTAGACAGGTAACACTAGTTATCACTAGACAGGTAACACTAGTTATCACTAGACAGGTAACACTAGTTATCACTAGACAGGTAACACTAGTTATCACTAGACAGGTAACACTAGTTATCACTAGACAGGTAACACTAGTTATCACTAGACAGGTAACACTAGTTATCACTAGACAGGTAACACTAGTTATCACTAGACAGGTAACACTAGTTATCACTAGACAGGTAACACTAGTTATCACTAGACAGGTAACACTAGTTATCACTAGACAGGTAACACTAGACAGGTAACACTAGTAACACTAGCCAGGTAACACTAGTAACACTAGACAGGTAACACTAGTTATCACTAGACAGGTAACACTAGTTATCACTAGACAGGTAACACTAGTTATCACTAGACAGGTAACACTAGTTATCACTAGACAGGTAACACTAGTTATCACTAGACAGGTAACACTAGTTATCACTAGACAGGTAACACTAGTTATCACTAGACAGGTAACACTAGTTATCACTAGACAGGTAACACTAGTTATCACTAGACAGGTAACACTAGTTATCACTAGACAGGTAACACTAGTTATCACTAGACAGGTAACACTAGTTATCACTAGACAGGTAACACTAGTTATCACTAGACAGGTAACACTAGTTATCACTAGACAGGTAACACTAGTTATCACTAGACAGGTAACACTAGTTATCACTAGACAGGTAACACTAGTTATCACTAGACAGGTAACACTAGTTATCACTAGACAGGTAACACTAGTTATCACTAGACAGGTAACACTAGTTATCACTAGACAGGTAACACTAGTTATCACTAGACAGGTAACACTAGTTATCACTAGACAGGTAACACTAGTTATCACTAGACAGGTAACACTAGTTATCACTAGACAGGTAACACTAGTTATCACTAGACAGGTAACACTAGTTATCACTAGACAGGTAACACTAGTTATCACTAGACAGGTAACACTAGTTATCACTAGACAGGTAACACTAGTTATCACTAGACAGGTAACACTAGTTATCACTAGACAGGTAACACTAGTTATCACTAGACAGGTAACACTAGTTATCACTAGACAGGTAACACTAGTTATCACTAGACAGGTAACACTAGTTATCACTAGACAGGTAACACTAGTTATCACTAGACAGGTGTTCTTTAATGTCTATTATAACAAAGTTAAACTTTGGGATCTTCACAACATTAACTTCCTTAACTTAATAACAGTTAATAATATTAACTTCACTGACAATTAACATTATTAACCAGCGTCTTGTTGTTGTGTACAAGCAAGTTACTTCCTGTGTTTGTTCCTCTTACTGCTGCAATAAACAGTACTTAGACTGCTACCTGGAGTTTACCTGGAGAGAGGTCCGGTGGTCAACGCCCCCGCGGCACTGTCTGTGACCAGGCCTCCTGGTGGATCAGAGCCTGATCAACCAGGCTGTTGCTGCTGGCTGCACGCAAACCAACGTACGAGCCACAGCCCGGCTGATCAGGAACTGACTTTAGGTGTTTGTCCAGTGCCAGCTTGAAGACTGCCAGGGGTCTGTTGGTAATCCCCCTTATGTGTGCTGGGAGGCAGTTGAACAGTCTCGGGCCCCTGACACTTATTGTATGGTCTCTTAACGTGCTAGTGACACCCCTGCTTTTCATTGGGGGGATGGTGCATCGTCTGCCAAGTCTTTTGCTTTCGTAGTGAGTGATTTTCGTGTGCAAGTTCGGTACTAGTCACTCTAGGATTTTCCAGGTGTACATAATCATGTATCTCTCCCTCCTGCGTTCCAGGGAATACAGGTTTAGGAACCTCAAGCGCTCCCAGTAATTGAGGTGTTTTATCTCCGTTATGCGCGCCGTGAAAGTTCTCTGTACATTTTCTAGGTCGGCAATTTCACCTGCCTTGAAAGGTGCTGTTAGTGTGCAGCAATATTCCAGCCTAGATAGAACAAGTGACCTGAAGAGTGTCATCATGGGCTTGGCCTCCCTAGTTTTGAAGGTTCTCATTATCCATCCTGTCATTTTTCTAGCAGATGCGATTGATACAATGTTATGGTCTTTGAAGGTGAGATCCTCCGACATGATCACTCCCAGGTTTTTGACGTTGGTGTTTCGCTCTATTTTGTGGCCAGAATTTGTTTTGTACTCTGATGAAGATTTAATTTCCTCATGTTTACCATATCTGAGTAATTGAAATTTCTCATCGTTGAACTTCATATTGTTTTCTGCAGCCCACTGAAAGATTTGGTTGATGTCCGCCTGGAGCCTTGCAGTGTCTGCAATGGAAGACACTGTCATGCAGATTCGGGTGTCATCTGCAAAGGAAGACACGGTGCTGTGGCTGACATCCTTGTCTATGTCGGATATGAGGATGAGGAACAAGATGGGAGCGAGTACTGTGCCTTGTGGAACAGAGCTTTTCACCGTAGCTGCCTCGGACTTTACTCTGTTGACGACTACTCTCTGTGCTCTGTTAGTGAGGAAATTATAGATCCATCGACCGACTTTTCCTGTTATTCCTTTAGCACGCATTTTGTGCGCTATTACGCCATGGTCACACTTGTCGAAGGCTTTTGCAAAGTCTGTATATATTACATCTGCATTCTTTTTGTCTTCTAGTGCATTTAGGACCTTGTCGTAGTGATCCAATAGTTGAGACAGACAGGAGCGACCTGTTCTAAACCCATGTTGCCCTGGGTTGTGTAACTGATGGGTTTCTAGATGGGTGGTGATCTTGCTTCTTAGGACCCTTTCAAAGATTTTTATGATATGGGATGTTAGTGCTATCGGTCTGTAGTTCTTTGCTGTTGCTTTACTGCCCCTTTTGTGGAGTGGGGCTATGTCTGTTGTTTTTAGTAACTGTGGGACGACCCCCGTGTCCATGCTCCCTCTCCATAGGATGGAAAAGGCTCGTGATAGGGGCTTCTTGCAGTTCTTGATGAACACAGAGTTCCATGAGTCTGGCCCTGGGGCAGAGTGCATGGGCATGTCATTTATCGCCTGTTCGAAGTCATTTGGCGTCAGGATAACATCGGATAGGCTTGTGTTAATCAAATTTTGTGGCTCTCTCATAAAAAATTCATTTTGATCTTCGACTCTCAGTCTGGTTAGCGGCTTGCTAGAAACTGAGTCATATTGGGACTTGAGTAGCTCACTCATTTCCTTGCTGTCATCTGTGTAGGACCCATCTTGTTTAAGTAGGGGCCCAATACTGGACGTTGTTCTCGATTTTGATTTGGCATAGGAGAAGAAATACTTTGGGTTTCTTCCGATTTCATTTATGGCTTTTAGTTCTTCCCGCGATTCCTGACTCCTAAAGGATTCTTTTAGCTTAAGTTCGATGCTTGCTATTTCTCTGACCAGTGTCTCCCTACGCATTTCAGATATATTGACCTCTTTTAGCCGCTCTGTTATTCTTTTCCGTCGCCTGTAAAGGGAGCGCCTGTCTCTTTCTATTTTACATCTACTCCTCCTTTTTCTTAGAGGAATAAGCCTTGTGCATACATCGAGTGCCACCGAGTTAATCTGTTCTAGGCATAAGTTGGGGTCTGTGTTGCTTAGTATATCTTCCCAGCTTATATCGGTTAGGACTTGGTTTACTTGGTCCCACTTTATGTTTTTGTTATTGAAGTTGAATTTGGTGAATGCTCCCTCGTGACTAGTCTCATTATGTTGGTCTGGGGCTCCACGCATACATGTCTGAACCTCAATTATGTTGTGATCTGAGTATATTGTTTTTGATATGGTGACATTTCTTATCAGATCATCATTGTTAGTGAAGATGAGGTCTAGTGCATTCTCCAGTCTAGTAGGCTCTATTATTTGCTGGTTTAAATTGAATTTTGTGCAGAGATTTAAAAGCTCGTGTGAGTGTGAGTTTTCATCAGAGCTGCCTCCTGGTGTTATTACTGCAACAATATTATTTGCTATATTCCTCCATTTTAGGTGCCTTAAGTTGAAATCCCCCAGGAGCAAGATGTTGGGTGCAGGAGCTGGAAGATTTTCCAGACAGTGGTCAATTTTTAACAGCTGTTCCTGGAATTGCTGGGATGTTGCATCCGGAGGCTTGTAGACTACAACAATGACTAGGTTTTGGTTCTCGACCTTTACTGCTAAAACTTCCACTACATCATTTGAGGCATTAAGCAGTTCTGTGCAAACAAGTGACTCTGCAATGTACAGGCCAACCCCCCCTCCCCCTTTTGCCTGTTCACTCTGTCACATCTGTATAGGTTGTAACCTGGGATCCATATTTCGTTGTCCAAGTGATCCTTTATGTGGGTCTCAGTGAAAGCCGCGAACATTGCCTTTGCCTCTGCAAGCAGTCCACGGATGAAAGGTATTTTGTTGTTTGTTGCTGGCTTTAGACCCTGTATATTTGCAAAGAAGAATGTTATCGGACTGGTGGTATTGTTGGTACTGGGGGGAAGGATTTTTTTTTTCGGCATTAGTATCTGTATCTGTTGGTTTGGAGTGGAGGCCATCGACTGTGGTTCCACTCCAGGAATGACTGGATTTGGTGTACGATTTCTGCCATTTCCTGCCAGTTTTTTTCCTTCCTGGCACTAAAAAACCTCTCCCTCTTGCTACTAGCAAGTTTTATACTACTGCTAGCAAGTACTTAGACTGCTACTAGCAAGTATTATACTACTGCTAGCAAGTACTTAGACTGCTACTAGCAAGTCTTATACTACTGCTAGCAAGTACTTAGACTGCTACTAGCAAGTGTTATACTACTGCTAGCAAGTACTTAGACTGCTACTAGCAAGTATTATACTACTGCTAGCAATTACTTAGACTGCTACTAGCAAGTATTACACTACTGCTAGCAAGTACTTAGACTGCTACTAGCAAGTATTATACTACTGCTAGCAAGTACTTAGACTGCTACTAGCAAGTATTATACTACTGCTAGCAAGTACTTAGACTGCTACTAGCAAGTGTTACACTACTGCTAGCAAGTACTTAGACTGCTACTAGCAAGTATTATACTACTGCTAGCAAGTACTTAGACTGCTACTAGCAAGTGTTACACTACTGCTAGCAAGTACTTAGACTGCTACTAGCAAGTATTATACTACTGCTAGCAAGTACTTAGACTGCTACTAGCAAGTATTACACTACTGCTAGCAAGTACTTAGACTGCTACTAGCAAGTATTATACTACTGCTAGCAAGTACTTAGACTGCTACTAGCAAGTGTTATACTACTGCTAGCAAGTACTTAGACTGCTACTAGCAAGTATTATACTACTGCTAGCAAGTACTTAGACTGCTACTAGCAAGTGTTACACTACTGCTAGCAAGTACTTAGACTGCTACTAGCAAGTATTATACTACTGCTAGCAAGTACTTAGACTGCTACTAGCAAGTGTTATACTACTGCTAGCAAGTACTTAGACTGCTACTAGCAAGTATTATACTACTGCTAGCAAGTACTTACACTGCTACTAGCAAGTATTATACTACTGCTAGCAAGTACCTAGAATGCTACTAGCATTGTTGTGATGTACACTTCTTACTGCTGATAAAAAAGAGGAGATATGATAACGACATGAAAGATTATATAAGGGCATGGAAATGTTGGTATAGGAGACTTCTTAGCGCCTGCAACACTGTAACATGCCACACTTGTGAGTTGACGAGAAAACTGTAAATCACTGTAAATCACTGCAGTAGACCGCAGTGATTTACAGAGAAGTGAAGTTCTACACCTATTGGAACTTTCTTTAAATTACTGAAGACGAAGATTTTTTTTTACACGGGTTTACAAGGATATGTTAAGGTTGGTGACACACACACACACACACACACACACACACACACACACACACACACACACACACACACACACACACACACACACACACACACACACACACACACACACACACACACACACACACAGGGGCAGGCTGTACTCAGACACTTTCCCGTGTTGTGAATGTAGATCACTTTAGTGAATGTAGAGCAGGTCGACCCAGGGAGCAAGAAATGTGACGAGACCTACTTATAATATAGGAAAATGAACCTTATGGTAGCTGCCCTAGCACCTTCATGCCCCTGAGGAAGCAAGAAGACTGACAGGAGATGCTTATAACATTACAAAATGGACCTTATGGCACTCTCTTGCCCATCAGGGTGCCCCTGATTTCCCTAACCCTCTCACCTGAGTGACATTTACCCTACAAGAGGCTCTCAAGGGCTCTCGATCCACAAAACTTGAGCTAGCATCGCCTTCCCTGGATCAAACCTGATTACCTCTCATTCCGCAGTTGCTGTTCGACCCCCACGGGTTTTGTGCTTCCCACCGATTATTTGTACAAAAATAAATAATGTATGGACACAGGATTATAAACTTGCTTGTAGGATTATCCACCTGCTTGTAGAAAGAAGGGCATTATTGTAGGATCAAACACCTTATTGTAGGATCAAACACCTTACTGTAGGATCAAACACCTTATTGTAGGATCAAACACCTTATTGTAGGATCAAACACCTTATTGTAGGATCAAACACCTTATTGTAGGATCAAACACCTTACTGTAGGATCAAACACCTTATTGTAGGATCAAACACCTTATTGTAGGATCAAACACCTTACTGTAGGATCAAACACCTTATTGTAGGATCAAACACCTTATTGTAGGATCAAACACCTTACTGTAGGATCAAACACCTTATTGTAGGATCAAACACCTTATTGTAGGATCAAACACATTAATGTAGGGTCAAACACCTTATTGTAGGATCAAACACCTTATTGTAGGATCAAACACATTACTGTAGGATCAAACACCTTATTGTAGGATCAAACACCTTACTGTAGGATCAAACACCTTATTGTAGGATCAAACACCTTATTGTAGGATCAAACACATTACTGTAGGGTCAAACACCTTATTGTAGGATCAAACACCTTATTGTAGGATCAAACACATTACTGTAGGATCAAACACCTTATTGTAGGATCAAACACCTTACTGCAGGATCAAAAACCTTATTGTAGGATCAAACACATTACTGTAGGCTCAAACACCTTACTGTAGGATCAAACACCTTATTGTAGGATCAAACACCTTATTGTAGGATCAAAAACATTACTGTAGGATCAAACACCTTATTGTAGGATCAAACACCTTATTGTAGGATCAAAAACATTACTGTAGGATCAAACACCTTATTGTAGGATCAAACACCTTATTGTAGGATCAAACACCTTATTGTAGGATCAAACACCTTATTGTAGGATCAAACACCTTATTGTAGGATCAAAAACATTACTGTAGGATCAAACACCTTATTGTAGGATCAAACACCTTATTGTAGGATCAAACACCTTATTGTAGGATCAAACACCTTATTGTAGGATCAAACACCTTATTGTAGGATCAAACACCTTATTGTAGGATCAAACACCTTATTGTAGGATCAAACACATTACTGTAGGATCAAACACCTTATTGTAGGATCAAACACCTTATTGTAGGATCAAACACATTACTGTAGGATCAAACACCTTATTGTAGGATCAAACACCTTATTGTAGGATCAAACACCTTATTGTAGGATC
>NC_091376.1:7629212-7641712 GCF_038502225.1 Cherax quadricarinatus
ACCTGAAGTGAGGTGTGTGTGATACATGGTGACCTGAAGTGAGGTGTGTGTGATACATGGTGACCTGAAGTGAGGTGTGTGTGATACATGGTGACCTGAAGTGATGTGTGTGTGATACATGGTGACCTGAAGTGAGGTGTGTGTGATACATGGTGACCTGAAGTGAGGTGTGTGTGATACATGGTGACCTGAAGTGAGGTGTGTGTGATACATGGTGACCTGAAGTGAGGTGTGTGTGATACATGGTGACCTGAAGTGAGGTGTGTGTGATACATGGTGACCTGAAGTGATGTGTGTGTGATACATGGTGACCTGAAGTGAGGTGTGTGTGATACATGGTGACCTGAAGTGAGGTGTGTGTGATACATGGTGACCTGAAGTGATGTGTGTGTGATACATGGTGACCTGAAGTGAGGTGTGTGTGATACATGGTGACCTGAAGTGAGGTGTGTGTGATACATGGTGACCTGAAGTGATGTGTGTGTGATACATGGTGACCTGAAGTGAGGTGTGTGTGATACATGGTGACCTGAAGTGAGGTGTGTGTGATACATGGTGACCTGAAGTGAGGTGTGTGTGATACATGGTGACCTGAAGTGAGGTGTGTGTGATACATGGTGGCCTGAAGTGAGGTGTGTGTGATACATGGTGACCTGAAGTGAGGTGTGTGTGATACATGGTGACCTGAAGTGAGGTGTGTGATACATGGTGACTTGAAGTGAGGTGTGTGTGATACATGGTGACCTGAAGTGAGGTGTGTGTGATACATGGTGACCTGAAGTGAGGTGTGTGTGATACATGGTGACCTGAAGTGAGGTGTGTGATACGTGGTGACCTGAAGTGAGGTGTGTGATACATGGTGACCTGAAGTGAGGTGTGTGTGATACATGGTGACCTGAAGTGAGGTGTGTGTGATACATGGTGACCTGAAGTGAGGTGTGTGATACATGGTGACCTGAAGTGAGGTGTGTGTTTGATACATGGTGACCTGAAGTGAGGTGTGTGTGATACATGGTGACCTGAAGTGAGGTGTTTGATACGTGGTGACCTGAAGTGAGGTGTGTGTGATACATGTGACCTGAAGTGAGGTGTGTGTGATATATGGTGACCTGAAGTGAGGTGTGTGTGATACATGGTGACCTGAATTGAGGTGTGTGTTTGATACATGGTGACCTGAAGTGAGGTGTGAGTGATACATGGTGACCTGAAGTGAGGTGTGAGTGATACATGGTGACCTGAAGTGAGGTGTGTGATACGTGGTGACCTGAAGTGAGGTGTGTGTGAGACATGGTGACCTGAAGTGATGTGTGTGATACGTGGTGACCTGAAGTGAGGTGTGTGTGAGACATGGTGACCTGAAGTGAGGTGTGTGATACGTGGTGACCTGAAGTGAGGTGTGAGTGATACATGGTGACCTGAAGTGAGGTGTGTGATACGTGGTGACCTGAAGTGAGGTGTGTGTGAGACATGGTGACCTAAAGTGAGGTGAGTGATACGTGGTGACCTGAAGTGAGGTGAGTGATACATGGTGACCTGAAGTGAGGTGTGTGTGATACATGGTGACCTGAAGTGAGGTGTGTGTGATACATGGTGACCTGAAGTGATGTGTGTGTGAGACATGGTGACCTGAAGTGAGGTGTGTGTGATACATGGTGACCTGAAGTGATGTGTGTGTGATACATGGTGACCTGAAGTGATGTGTGTGTGAGACATGGTGACCTGAAGTGACGTGTGTGTGATACATGGTGACCTGAAGTGATGTGTGTGTGATACGTGGTGACCTGAAGTGAGGTGTGTGTGATACATGGTGACCTGAAGTGATGTGTGTGTGATACGTGGTGACCTGAAGTGAGGTGTGTGATACGTGATGACCTGAAGCGATGTGTGTGTGATACATGGTGACCTGAAGTGATGTGTGTGTGATACGTGGTGACCTGAAGTGATGTGTGTGTGATACGTGGTGACCTGAAGTGAGGTGTGTGTGATACATGGTGACCTGAAGTGAGGTGTGTGATACATGGTGACCTGAAGTGAGGTGTGTGATACATGGTGACCTGAAGTGAGGTGTGTGTGATACATGGTGACCTGAAGTGAGGTGTGTGTGATACATGGCGACCTGAAGTGAGGTGTGTGTGATACATGGTGACCTGAAGTGAGGTGTGTGTGATACATGGTGACCTGAAGTGAGGTGTGTGTGATACATGGTGACCTGAAGTGAGGTGTGTGTGATACATGGTGACCTGAAGTGAGGTGTGTGTGATACATGGTGACCTGAAGTGAGGTGTGTGTGATACATGGTGACCTGAAGTGATGTGTGTGTGAGACATGGTGACCTGAAGTGAGGTGTGATACATGGTGACCTGAAGTGAGGTGTGATACATGGTGACCTAAAGTGAGGTGTGCTAAGCCTTTATGTGGAGAGAAGATACTGTAGAAGGGGGAATATTCGAACGCAGGAGAGAGAGGTTTAAAGATAGGCTTATCACTAGTGGGGGCGAGAGCTAGAGCTCAGCCCAGCTGGGGGGTTAAACTCTGAGGTTCGTATTACTTAACCCACAACAGCAGTAAGTTATGACACAACTTACAGGTGCCGAGACGGTAAACAAATGGGAAGCATTTGTGGCTAGAATCACAGCATTTGTGGCTAGAATCACAGCATTTGTGGCTAGAATCACAGCATTTGTGGCTAGAATCACAGCATTTGTGGCTAGAATCACAGCATTTGTGGCTAGAATCACAGCATTTGTGGCTAGAATCACAACATTTGTGGCTAGAATCACAGCATTTGTGGCTAGAATCACAACATTTGTGGCTAGGATCACAGCATTTGTGGCTAGAATCACAACATTTGTGGCTAGAATCACAACATTTGTGGCTAGAATCACAACATTTGTGGCTAGGATCACAGCATTTGTGGCTAGAATCACAACATTTGTGGCTAGAATCACAGCATTTGTGGCTAGAATCACAGCATTTGTGGCTAGAATCACAGCATTTGTGGCTAGAATCACAGCATTTGTGGCTAGAATCACAGCATTTGTGGCTAGAATCACAGCATTTGTGGCTAGAATCACAGCATTCGTGGCTAGAATCACAGCATTTGTGGCTAGAATCACAGCATTTGTGGCTAGAATCACAGCATTTGTGGCTAGAATCAGAGCATTTGTGACTAGAATCACAGCATTTGTGGCTAGAATCACAGCATTTGTGGCTAGAATCACAGCATTTGTGGCTAGAATCACAGCATTTGTGGCTAGAATCACAGCATTTGTGGCTAGAATCACAGCATTTGTGGCTAGAATCACAGCATTTGTGGCTATAGAATCACAGCATTTGTGGCTAGAATCACAGCATTTGTGGCTAGAATCACAGCATTTGTGGCTAGAATCACAGCAGTAGTGGCTAGAATCACAGCATTTGTGGCTAGAATCACAGCCTTTGTGGCTAGAATCACAGCATTTGTGGCTAGAATCACAGCCTTTGTGGCTAGAATCACAGCCTTTGTGGCTAGAATCACAGCATTTGTGGCTAGAATTACAGCATTTGTGGCTAGAATCACAGCATTTGTGGCTAGAATCACAGCATTTGTGGCTAGAATCACAGCATTTGTGGCTAGAATCACAGCATTTGTGGCTAGAATCACAGCATTTGTGGCTAGAATCACAGCATTTGTGACTAGAATCACAGCATTTGTGGCTAGAATCACAGCATTTGTGGCTAGAATCACAGCATTTGTGGCTAGAATCACAGCATTCGTTGCAAGAATCACAGCATTTGTGGCTAGAATCACAGCATTTGTGGCTAGAATCACAGCATTTGTGGCCAGAATCACAGCATTTGTGGCTAGAATCACAGCATTTGTGGCTAGAATCACAGCATTTGTGGCTCGAATCACAGCATTTGTGGCTAGAATCACAGCATTTGTGGCTAGAATCACAGCATTTGTGGCTAGAATCACAGCATTAGTGGCTAGAATCACAGCATTTGTGGCTAGAATCACAGCCTTTGTGGCTAGAATCACAGCATTTGTGGCTAGAATCACAGCCTTTGTGGCTAGAATCACAGCATTTGTGGCTAGAATCACAGCATTTGTGGCTAGAATCACAGCATTTGTGGCTAGAATCACAGCATTTGTGGCTAGAATCACAGCATTAGTGGCTAGAATCACAGCATTTGTGGCTAGAATCACAGCCTTTGTGGCTAGAATCACAGCATTTGTGGCTAGAATCACAGCCTTTGTGGCTAGAATCACAGCCTTTGTGGCTAGAATCACAGCATTTGTGGCTAGAATTACAGCATTTGTGGCTAGAATCACAGCATTTGTGGCTAGAATCACAGCATTTGTGGCTAGAATCACAGCATTTGTGGCTAGAATCACAGCATTTGTGGCTAGAATCACAGCATTTGTGGCTAGAATCACAGCATTTGTGGCTAGAATCACAGCATTTGTGGCTAGAATCACAGCATTTGTGGCTAGAATCACAGCATTTGTGGCTAGAATCACAGCATTTGTGGCTAGAATGACAGCATTTGTGGCTAGAATCACAGCATTTGTGGCTAGAATCACAGCATTTGTGGCTAGAATCACAGCATTTGTGGCTAGAATCACAGCATTTGTGGCTAGAATCACAGCATTCGTTGCAAGAATCACAGCATTTGTGGCTAGAATCACAGCATTCGTTGCAAGAATCACAGCATTCGTTGCAAGAATCACAGCGTATGTTGCAAGCGGCGTTGCACTCAGTGCCTCATGGCATCTAAGCAATAATTTAGTTTCAAAGTTGTGAACAATTCACGGGAAAAGCGAGGCAGGCGCAGCGCTCGTCAGTCGTTAAGATGTACGACCGCTGCGTCTGCTTTCTAGCTGCTGTGATACAAGTCCTGCTGAGCAGGTTAGCTGCCTACTTAATCACGACACACAGGTGTTGCACACTTCTCTTATTTATTAAGTTATTGCTAGTGTATACCATCACTGTATGATACTGCATTACTGTGTGATACAACAGTATTGTATAATGCAATATTACTGTCTGATACAGTAGTATTGTATGATGCAGCATTACTGTGTGATACAACAGTATTGTATAATGCAACATTACTGTCTGATACAGTAGTATTGTATGATGCAGCATTACTGTGTGATACAACAGTATTGTATAATGCAATATTACTGTCTGATACAGCGGTATTGTATAATGCAATATTACTGTCTGATACAGCGGTGTTGTATGATGCAGCATTACTGTGTGAGACATCAATATTGTATGATACAACGTTGTATGACACAACAATATTGTATGATACAACATTGTATGATACAACAATATTGTATGATACACCATTGTATGATACAACAATATTGTATGATACAACATTGTATGATACAACAATATTGTATGATACAACATTGTATGATACAACAATATTGTATGATACAACATTGTATGATACAACAATATTGTATGATCCAACATGCGATCATGGCATAATAGCCCATAAAATACGTGCTAAAGGAATAACTGGGAAAGTGGGGAGATGGATATTCAACTTCCTAACAAATCGAACACAAAGAGTAGTGGTCAACAGAGTTAAATCGGAGGCTGCCATAGTGAAGAGCTCTGTTCCACAAGGCACAGTACTCGCCCCCATCTTATTCCTTATCCTCATATCAGACATAAACAGAGATATACACCACAGCACCGTATCATCCTTTGCGGATGATACTAGGATCTGCATGAGGCTGTCATCTGCTGAGGACGCAGTTAACCTCCAAGAAGATATAAACAAAGTTTTCCAGTGGGCAACGGTAAACAATATGATGTTCAATGAGGACAAATTCCAACTACTCCGTTATGGAAAACTGGAGGAGATAATAACTAGAACAGAGTATACTACTGACTCTGGCCATACAATAGAGCGGAAAAATAATGTAAGGGACCTGGGAGTAGTAATGTCTGAGGATCTCACTTTCAAGGATCACAACAGTGCCACGATCGCACGTGCAAAGAAAATGATAGGATGGATAATGAGAACTTTCAAAACGAGAGATGCCAAGCCCATGATGATCCTTTTCAAATCACTTGTTCTCTCTAGGCTGGAATACTGCTGTACATTAACATCTCCATTCAAAGCAGGTGAAATCGCAGATCTAGAGAGTGTACAGAGATCCTTTACTGCACGTATAAGTTCTGTCAAGCACCTTAAAACTACTGGGAACGCTTGGAAGCACTTGACTTGTACTCTTTGGAACGCAGGAGGGAGAGATATATCATAATCTACACTTGAAAAATCTTGGAAGGAATGGTCCCAAATCTGCACACAGAAATCACTCCCTACGAAAGTAAAAGACTGGGCATGCGATGCAAAATGCCCCCAATAAAAAGTAGGGGCGCCATTGGTACACTAAGGGAAAACACCATAAGTGTCCGGGGCCCAAAACTGTTCAACAGCCTCCCATCAAGCATTAGGGGAACTGCCAATAAACCCCTGGCTGCCTTCAAGAGAGAGCTGGACAGATACCTAAAGTCAGTGCCGGATCAGCCGGGCTGTGGCTCGTACGTTGGACTGCGTGCGGCCAGCAGTAACAGCCTGGTTGATCAGGCCCTGATCCATCGGGAGGCCTGGTCATGGACCGGGCCGCGGGGGCGTTGATCCCCGGAATAACCTCCAGGTAACCTCCAGGTAACATTGTATGATACAACAATATTGTATGATACAACAACATTGTATGATACAACAACACTGTATGATACAACAACATTGTATGATACAACAACATTGTATGATACAACAACATTGTATGATACAACAACATTGTATGATACAACAACATTGTATGATACAACAACATTGTATGATACAACAACATTGTATGATACAACAACATCGTATGATACAACAACATTGTATGATGCAACAACATTGTATGATACAACATTGTATAATCAATTATCACCTACAATATCAGGTGTATAATTAAGAACTATAACCACCTTCTGACGCTCCTAGATTCTTAAATTTCAAACATCACTTTGATCGTGATAACCGAAACCTGACTTAAGCCCGACACAACACATATTTTTATCCTTACTGGGGACACAACCATTCACAACTGTAGCTACCATCAAACAACAACAACAACAACAACAACAACAATAATAATAATAATAATAATAATAATAATAATAATAATAATAATAATAATAATAATAATAATAATAATCATAATCTTTATTTATACCAGTACATGATGCAACTTATACAGACCATAGCTGACATCAGTGACTTACTACTATATAGAAAGTCCCTGGTTATGTAGAGCATTTCCCGTAAATTAGGTCAGTTTTGTCCCAGGATGCAACCTAAACCAGTCCACTAACACCCAGGTACGTATTATACTGCTAGGTGAACATGGACAGCAGGTGCCTTAAGAAAACACGTTCTAATGTCCCCACCCGTACCGAGGATCGAACCACGGACCTCAGTGTGTGTGAGCCGGGGAAGGGGATTGTCATCTACTATTCTAATAAAGTATTAATAATAACTACATATTTCAGGCATGAATATAGTGAATAGATAATAACTGGTAACTTTTCAACCTCATCCTAATATCCCTAACTTTATTGACACCAAAACAGCTTAATAACTAACTAGTAAGTAGACCTTACCTAGTACTTACCTAGTACTTACGTTGACCTAGCAGAGGACCCACCAATAACAGACTTCGGAATGTTTTTATTTTTATTAACGCAGCCGCCGTCTCCCACCAAGGCAGAGTGACCCGAAAAAGAAAAACCTTCATCATCATTCACTCCATCAGTGTCTTGCCAGAGGGATGCTTTACACTACAGTTTTTAAACTGCAACATTAACACCCCTCCTTCAGAGTGCAGACACTGTACTTCCCATCTCCAGGACTGGAGATGGGAAGATTTCAGAAACATCGTAATTAATTGTACACACCAGCTATACTGTTGATCACTACCATACCTTCCCAGTGGTCGAAGGGGCTGCGGTCCCGGGCATCACCAGACCTCTGCACGCCACTATACCTTCCTCATACCCATCATGTGTAAGCTACCACTGGAATATACCAAGATTTCATTTCGTCTCCATGATGAGACATCAGTAAATGACATCACTACGGCTTCGTTACAGCATTTAGTTATATTGACTGGAACACAGAATTTAACCATGACTTAGACATTGATAAATGGGTTAGAGAAACCTATAAAAAAATGCAAAGCCTTTATGACATTGTCCTATAAAAGCTAAGATCACAGCACAGAGACTAAGTAACCCTTGGATAACAAGCACCATCCTCAGATCAACTGATAATAAAGATATCTGCATAAACAATATAGACTTGGCTTAGTAACTCAAGAACATACCAAAAACTATTGCGATTATCAGTAACAACTATCGTTGTCTACCACCCCGCAGTCTCTCCCTCTTTACCATTTCGTCTCACATGCTTGTCTATCCAAAGCTTCCCTATCCTACCCTTCTTCTCTATCAGTCCTTACTAGACTAATAAGGAAGTCCAAACAAGTGCACTGTTCTAGAAGGTTCAACCTCACAGAAAGTGACCAAAGCCAGAGATATTGCCATAACTAAACCCAGTGAACCACATATTGAAACATCCAGTAAGTTGAATCAAATTTTTTTTCTCTGCCTTGCGATCAAGTTTATCTAAATAAATTATAAGGACCAATAGTGGAGCGAGTGATTACCTCGTTGGAAGCTTCCCAACATTTCCTTCTCTCTTGATCCAATTCATCACTCAGGTCACACACATTAATTTACTGAAAAACAAGTCAGGAAATTTAGATCAAGTCCCGCTACTATTTAAAAGAGCACCTCAACTCCTTTCACCAGTCATTACAGCATTGTCTAACAAATCACTAGATACCAGCACTTCCTCGATAGTACCCAAGATAGCAAGTGTTACCCTGATATGCAAAGGTGGAGACCCATATGCTGTAAATAGCTATAGAACAATATCTCGCCAGTATATAAGTCTCGAAAAATTATTTCACAAGGGTTTATATTCTTCTCTAGCATCATGCAATATATTCAACCACTGGCAGTTTACATTCAGATCAAATAAAACAACAATGATGCAAATAATGAACATCCATTAGTCCTCTTTACTGACCTTAGGAAAGCTTTCAGTAGTGTAGATCACAGCATCTTTCATCTCAGATTTGATAATTATGGTATCAGACGTCAAGCACTTTCATATGTAAAGTTTTACCTCATCAACAAACATCAATATGTCTCTCTTAGAGGCATAAACTCATCAACAAGACCCATCGACGTAGGTGCCCTACAGGGACGTGTCTTGGACGTAGGTGTCCTACAGGGATGTGTCCTGGACGTAAGTGTCCTACAGGGATGTGTCCTGGACGTAGGTGTCCTACAGGGACGTGTCCAGGGCCCTCTGCTTTTCCTCATAAACATCAATGATCTTCCAAATGTATACCAGCAACTTACATCTGTTCTCTTTACCATTGATGCAACTTTTATCCTCTCCCACCCGAATGTAAATTCCCTCAACAACTGTAAACGAGGAACTACTAAAAATATTACCCAGTAAACTCATACAACAACGACAAGACCTTCTACATGACGTTTGGGAACAGAGCAACAAATGTCCAACTAAATATTATCATAAATGCCTCCATTGCTCAACAAGAAGGAAAATTCCTCTGATTGTTCCTTGACTACAAACTGAAATTCAACACTCACATCCAACACGTTACAAAAATTATCCAGAACAGTTGGCATCCTCTCCAAGATACGCTACTATGTACGTCAAACAGCCCTATTCACATTATACTACTCTCTCATCTATTCCTGCCTCACCTATAATATTTGTGTCTGAGGATTTACCGCAGCTAATCACCTTGATAAGCCAATATTAACTCAACGAAAAGAGGCTGTATAAATGACCACACAGCAGTGACGGCTCGTGTGGGGGTGCTGCGGAACTGCAGCACCCCCTATTTTCTTTAACCTACTTAATATACATAATATTAACTGATTCTACTGTGCATAGAACACACACACGACAATAAACTCCAATATTAACTGATTCTACTGTGCATAGAACACACACACGACAATAAACTCCAATATTAACTGATTCTACTGTGCATAGAACACACACACGACAATAAACTCCAATATAAACTGATTCTACTGTGCATAGAACACACACACGACAATAAACTCCAGTATTAACTGATTCTACTGTGCATAGAACACACACACGACAATAAACTCCAATATAAACTGATTCTACTGTGCATAGAACACACACACGACAATAAACTCCAGTATTAACTGATTCTACTGTGCATAGAACACACACACGACAATAAACTCCAATATAAACTGATTCTACTGTGCATAGAACACACACACGACAATAAACTCCAATATGAAACACATGATGCAACAAGACACAGGTATAACACAAAACACAAAACTCCTCATGATATACCCCAAATCAAGCTTAATCTTCGTAAAATCTCAACGTACATGGGATGACCCAAAATCTGGAACTGCCTCTCTGATACCTCCAGAGTGTCGCCATCTACCAGCCACTTCAAAGATGCTGCCGAGAGACGCCTCCGTTCCTTATGTGATCCCAGTAACAAGTAATATGTATAATATATGTATATAAATCTAGGCATTCCTATTCTCATTAGTATGCATTACCAATCTAGCTTACAGAGACAGTCCGTTCTTGTCCGTGATCAAGTTATACCTTGTTAAAACACGTACCTCATCTTCCTCACATTCACAAACTCACTATATAAATTCATTACATACATTCACTATATATATTTATTACGTACATTTACTAAATAAATTCATTACATACATTCACTATATAAATTCATTACATACATTCACTATATATATTTATTACGTACATTTACTAAATAAATTCATTACATACATTCACTATATAAATTCATTACATATATTCACTATATACATTTATTACATACATTTACTATATACATTTATTACGTACATTCACTATATACATTTATTACGTACATTCACTATATACATTTATTATATACATTCACTATATACATTTATTACATACATTTACTATATACATTTATTACGTACATTCACTATATACATTTATTACATACATTTACTATATACATTTATTACATACATTTACTATATACATTTATTACGTACATTCACTATATACATTTATTATATACATTCACTATAAACTCATCATTATTTGTATACATTTAATGTCCCTAAACACAAATATACATAATGTTTATTACCAGTGTACTCTTGAGTTAGGCTTAAGTTTGCCGGAAGTGACGTACGTAACTGTGTACTTTCTGCATGCTAGCAAATGTTACCCATTACTGCATAGACAGTGTATTATGTGGGTGTAAACAGTGACTTTCACAGTTTGGAACCCACACCTGGCCAACCACGTCTAGAAATTAGAGACTTTCACAGTTCGGAACCCACACCTGGCCAACCACGTCTAGAAATTAGAGACTTTCACAGTTTGGAACCCACACCTGGCCAACCACGTCTAGAAATTAGAGACTTTCACAGTTTGGAACCCACACCTGGCTAACCACGTCTAGAAATTAGAGACTTTCACAGTTTGGAACCCACACCTGGCCAACCACGTCTAGAAATTAGAGACTTTCACAGTTCGGAACCCACACCTGGCCAACCACGTCTAGAAATTAGAGACTTTCACAGTTCGGAACCCACACCTGGCCAACCACGTCTAGAAATTAGAGACTTTCACAGTTCGGAACCCACACCTGGCTAACCACGTCTAGAAATTAGAGACTTTCACAGTTTGGAACCCACACCTGGCCAACCACGTCTAGAAATTAGAGACTTTCACAGTTCAGAACCCACACCTGGCCAACCACGTCTAGAAATTAGAGACTTTCACAGTTCGGAACCCACACCTGGCTAACCACGTCTAGAAATTAGAGACTTTCACAGTTTGGAACCCACACCTGGCCAACCACGTCTAGAAATTAGAGACTTTCACAGCTCAGAACCCACACCTGGCCAACCACGTCTAGAAATTAGAGACTTTCACAGTTCGGAACCCACACCTGGCCAACCACGTCTAGAAATTAGAGACTTTCACAGTTCGGAACCCACACCTGGCCAACCACGTCTAGAAATTAGAGACTTTCACAGTTCGGAACCCACACCTGGCTAACCACGTCTAGAAATTAGAGACTTTCACAGTTTGGAACCCACACCTGGCCAACCACGTCTAGAAATTAGAGACTTTCACAGTTCAGAACCCACACCTGGCCAACCACGTCTAGAAATTAGAGACTTTCACAGTTCGGAACCCACACCTGGCCAACCACGTCTAGAAATTAGAGACTTTCACAGTTCGGAACCCACACCTGGCCAACCACGTCTAGAAATTAGAGACTTTCACAGTTCGGAACCCACACCTGGCCA
>NC_091376.1:7654212-7664212 GCF_038502225.1 Cherax quadricarinatus
CGTGGCACTGTTGTGATCCTTGAAAGTGAGATCCTCAGACATTACTACTCCCAGGTCCCTTACATTATTTTTCCGCTCTATTGTATGGCCGGAGTCAGTAGTATACTCTGTTCTAGTTATTATCTCCTCCAGTTTTCCATAACGGAGTAGTTGGAATTTGTCCTCATTGAACATCATATTGTTTACCGTTGCCCACTGGAAAACTTTGTTTATATCTTCTTGGAGGTTAACCGCGTCCTCAGCAGATGACAGCCTCATGCAGATCCTAGTGTCAGAGATGATTGGGGGAGGCTGGGGTGGGAGAGATGATTGGGGAGGCTGGAGTGGGAGATATGATTAGGGGAGGCTGGAGTGGGAGATATGATTGGGGGAGGCTGGAGTGGGAGATACGATTTGGGGAGACTGGAATGGGAGATAGGATTGGGGAGGCTGGGGTGGGAGAGATGACTAGGGGAAGCTGGGGTGGGAGAGATGATTGGTGAGGCTGGAGTGGGAGAGATGATTGGAGAGGCTGGGGTGGGAGATATAATTAGGGGAGACTGGAATAGGAGATAAGATTGGGGAAGCTGGAGTGGGAGAGATGACTGGGGGAAGCTGGGGTGGGAGAGATGATTTTGGAGGCTGGAGTGGGAGATGATTGGGGGAAGCTGGGGTGGGAGAGATGATTGGGGAGGCTGGGGTGGAAGAGATGATTGGGGAGACTGGGGTGGGAGAGATGATTGGGGAGACTGGGGTGGGAGAGATGATTGGAGGCTGGGGTGGGAGATATGATTGGGGGAGGCTGGAGTAGGAGAGATGATTGGGGAGGCTGGGGTGGGAGATATGATTGGGGAGGCTGGGGTGGGAGATATGATTGGGGAGTCTGGAGTGGGAGAGATGATTGGGGAAACTGGGGTGGGAGATATGATTAGGGGAGACTGGAGTGGGAGAGATGATTGGGGGAGGCTGGGGTGGGAGATATGATTAGGGGAGACTGGAATAGGAGATAGGATTGGGGAGGCTGGAGTGGGAGAGATGACTGGGGGAAGCTGGGGTGGGAGAGATGATTGGGGAGGCTGGAGTGGGAGATGATTGGGGGAAGCTGGGGTGGGAGAGATGATTGGGAGAGGCTGGGGTGGAAGAGATGGTTGGGGGAGACTGGGGTGTGAGAGATGATTTTGGAGACTGGGGTGGGAGAGATGATTGGGGAGGCTGGGGTGGGAGAGATGATTGGGGAAGGCTGGAGTAGGAGAGATGATTGGGGAGGCTGGGGTGGGAGATATGATTGGGGGAGGCTGGGGGGGAGATATGATTGGGGAGGCTGGGGTGGGAGATATGATTGGGGAGGCTAGAGTGGGAGAGATTATTGGGGGAGGCTGGGGTGGGAGAGATGATTGGGGGAGGCTGGGGTGAGAGAGATGATTGGGGGAGGCTGGGGTGGGAGAGATGATTGGGGGAGGCTGGGGTGGGAGAGATCATTGGGGGAGGCTGGGGTGGGAGAGATGATTGGGGGAGGCTGGGGTGGGAGAGATGATTGGGGGAGGCTGGGGTGGAAGAGATGATTGGGGAGACTGGGGTGGGAGAGATGATTGGGGGAGGCTGGGGTGGGAGAGATGATTGGGGGAGGCTGGGGTGGGAGAGATGATTGGGGGAAGCTGGGGTGGGAGAGATGATTGGGGGAGGCTGGGGTGGAAGAGATGATTGGGGAGACTGGGGTGGGAGAGATGATTGGGGGAGGCTGGGGTGGGAGAGATGATTGGGGGAGGCTGGGGTGGGAGAGATGATTGGGGGAGGCTGGGGGTGGGAGAGATGATTGGGGGAGGCTGGGGTGGGAGAGATGATTGGGGGAGGCTGGGGTGGGAGAGATGATTGGGGGAGGCTGGGGTGGGAGAGATCATTGGGGGAGGCTGGGGTGGGAGAGATGATTGGGGGAGGCTGGGGTGGGAGAGATCATTGGGGGAGGCTGGGGTGGAGAGAGATGGGTGAGGGAGAGGATGGAGAGATGGGCAGGGATACAGACGGGCAGCCATAGACATAAGCAGGGATAGAAATAGTATCCCTCGTATCAGAACCCCAGCCTCCTGCACCTTAATCATTCAGGAGAGATGGTATACCTGGTAAACCTTAGTGTAATCCCCCCTGAAACCAGTATCCCAATCTCGATACAACTGTACCGACGCCAATAGTGAAGAATATACCGAACGTATCACTCAGTGTAGAGCTTTATCAAGTCATGTTTCACTCAGTGTAGAGCTTTATCAAGTCACGTTTCACTCAGTGTTGAGCTTTATCAAGTCATGTTTCACTCAGTGTAGAGCTTTATCAAGTCATGTTTCACTCAGTGTAGAGCTTTATCAAGTCATGTTTCACTCAGTGTAGAGCTTTATCAAGTCATGTTTCACTCAGTGTAGAGCTTTATCAAGTCATGTTTCACTCAGTGTAGAGCTTTATCAAGTCATGTTTCACTCAGTGTAGAGCTTTATCAAGTCATGTTTCACTCAGTGTAGAGCTTCATCAAGTCATGTTTCACTCAGTGTAGAGCTTTATCAAGTCATGTTTCACTCAGTGTAGAGCTTTATCAAGTCATGTTTCACACAGTGTAGAGCTTCATCAAGTCATGTTTCACTCAGTGTAGAGCTTTATCAAGTCATGTTTCACTCAGTGTAGAGCTTTATCAAGTCATGTTTCACTCAGTGTAGAGCTTTATCAAGTCATGTTTCACTCAGTGTAGAGCTTCATCAAGTCATGTTTCACTCAGTGTAGAGCTTTATCAAGTCATGTTTCACTCAGTGTAGAGCTTTATCAAGTCATGTTTCACACAGTGTAGAGCTTCATCAAGTCATGTTTCACTCAGTGTAGAGCTTTATCAAGTCATGTTTCACTCAGTGTAGAGCTTCATCAAGTCATGTTTCACTCAGTGTAGAGCTTTATCAAGTCATGTTTCACTCAGTGTAGAGCTTTATCAAGTCATGTTTCACTCAGTGTAGAGCTTCATCAAGTCATGATTCACTCAGTGTAGAGCTTTATCAAGTCACGTTTCACTCAGTGTAGAGCTTTATCAAGTCATGTTTCACTCAGTGTAGAGCTTTATCAAGTCATGTTTCACTCAGTGTAGAGCTTCATCAAGTCATGTTTCACACAGTGTAGAGCTTCATCAAGTCATGTTTCACTCAGTGTAGAGCTTTATCAAGTCATGTTTCACTCAGTGTAGAGCTTTATCAAGTCATGTTTCACTCAGTGTAGAGCTTTATCAAGTCATGTTTCACTCAGTGTAGAGCTTCATCAAGTCATGTTTCACTCAGTGTAGAGCTTTATCAAGTTATGTTTCACTCAGTGTAGAGCTTCATCAAGTCATGTTTCACTCAGTGTAGAGCTTTATCAAGTCATGTTTCACTCAGTGTAGAGCTTCATCAAGTCATGTTTCACTCAGTGTAGAGCTTTATCAAGTCACGTTTCACTCAGTGTAGAGCTTCATCAAGTCATGTTTCACTCAGTGTAGAGCTTCATCAAGTCATGTTTCACTCAGTGTAGAGCTTTATCAAGTCATGTTTCACTCAGTGTAGAGCTTCATCAAGTCATGTTTCACTCAGTGTAGAGCTTTATCAAGTCATGTTTCACTCAGTGTAGAGCTTTATCAAGTCATGTTTCACTCAGTGTAGAGCTTTATCAAGTCATGTTTCACTCAGTGTAGAGCTTCATCAAGTCATGTTTCACTCAGTGTAGAGCTTTATCAAGTCACGTTTCACTCAGTGTAGAGCTTCATCAAGTCATGTTTCACTCAGTGTAGAGCTTCATCAAGTCATGTTTCACTCAGTGTAGAGCTTTATCAAGTCATGTTTCACTCAGTGTAGAGCTTCATCAAGTCATGTTTCACTCAGTGTAGAGCTTTATCAAGTCATGTTTCACTCAGTGTAGAGCTTTATCAAGTCATGTTTCACTCAGTGTAGAGCTTTATCAAGTCATGTTTCACTCAGTGTAGAGCTTCATCAAGTCATGTTTCACTCAGTGTAGAGCTTCATCAAGTCATGTTTCACTCAGTGTAGAGCTTCATCAAGTCATGTTTCACTCAGTGTAGAGCTTTATCAAGTCATGTTTCACTCAGTGTAAAGCTTTATCAAGTCATGTTTCACTCAGTGTAGAGCTTTATCAAGTCATGTTTCACTCAGTGTAGAGCTTTATCAAGTCATGTTTCACACAGTGTAGAGCTTCATCAAGTCATGTTTCACTCAGTGTAGAGCTTTATCAAGTCATGTTTCACTCAGTGTAGAGCTTCATCAAGTCATGTTTCACTCAGTGTAGAGCTTTATCAAGTCATGTTTCACACAGTGTAGAGCTTCATCAAGTCATGTTTCACTCAGTGTAGAGCTTTATCAAGTCATGTTTCACTCAGTGTAGAGCTTTATCAAGTCATGTTTCACTCAGTGTAGAGCTTCATCAAGTCATGTTTCACTCAGTGTAGAGCTTCATCAAGTCATGTTTCACTCAGTGTAGAGCTTTATCAAGTCATGTTTCACTCAGTGTAGAGCTTCATCAAGTCATGTTTCACACAGTGTAGAGCTTTATCAAGTCATGTTTCACTCAGTGTAGAGCTTTATCAAGTCATGTTTCACTCAGTGTAGAGCTTTATCAAGTCATGTTTCACTCAGTGTAGAGCTTTATCAAGTCATGTTTCACTCAGTGTAGAGCTTTATCAAGTCATGTTTCACTCAGTGTAGAGGTTTATCAAGTTATGTTTCACTCAGTGTAGAGCTTTATCAAGTCATGTTTCACTCAGTGTAGAGCTTCATCAAGTCATGTTTCACTCAGTGTAGAGCTTTATCAAGTCATGTTTCACTCAGTGTAGAGCTTCATCAAGTCATGTTTCACTCAGTGTAGAGCTTTATCAAGTCATGTTTCACTCAGTGTAGAGCTTTATCAAGTCATGTTTCACTCAGTATAGAGGTTTATCAAGTCATGTTTCACTCAGTGTAGAGCTTTATCAAGTCATGTTTCACTCAGTGTAGAGCTTTATCAAGTCATGTTTCACTCAGTGTAGAGCTTCATCAAGTCATGTTTCACTCAGTGTAGAGCTTTATTGTGATGTAGTCCAGCTGGGCTTGTGAGGTCTCTGGGGAGACCTAATTTAACCAATTATATGGTCACACCTTGCCTTGACAAACGTCTGTAGCATCGCCCACGTCTGAGGTCTTTTGTTCTTGACGCCTCAGACCTAGGCGTCAGGTCGTACACGTGGTACATACACCATTGGGGAGGGGGTACTTTGACTACGATATAAGCCCAGGGAAGAGCGGGGCAAGGAGGTTGTTGGTGACAGGTCCGTCGAGCGAGAGCTCTGGACAGCCGCGTGTGTGGTGGACCACGCATTGGGAATCTCGGGTCAGCTGGTCGGTGAATTAAGAGTGAGTACTAGTCCGTGTTACTGATAACATCTACCCTTCCCCCTGGTAATAAGTCTCATAGGCCAATTGTTATATTGTGTAAATTTCCATCAGGATATGTTGTATTCTAGCCCTTTTATGTTATTAAGTAAACTATAGCCATAGTTCCCATTTTTATTTGTACCTTCATATGCTATTCCCTATTTTGTTAAGCACTGGGATATACAGGAGACGTGCTCACTCGCTGGGATACCTCCGGTAGAGTGGGTAGAGGTCTCACATTATCAAGTCATGTTTCACTCAGTGTAGAGCTTTATCAAGTCATGTTTCACTCAGTGTAGAGCTTTATCAAGTTATGTTTCACTCAGTGTAGAGCTTCATCAAGTCATGTTTCACTCAGTGTAGAGCTTCATCAAGTCATGTTTCACTCAGTGTAGAGCTTTATCAAGTCATGTTTCACTCAGTGTAGAGGTTTATCAAGTTATGTTTCACTCAGTGTAGAGGTTTATCAAGTTATGTTTCACTCAGTGTAGAGCTTTATGAGCTGGCAGACTTCAGTAGTGTCAGTCTGAGCTGGGAGACTTCAGTAGTGTCAGTCTGAGCTGGGAGACTTCAGTAGTGTCAGTCTAAGCTGGCAGACTTCAGTAGTGTCAGCCTGAGCTGGGAGACTTCAGTAGTGTCAGTCTGAGCTGGGAGACTTCAGTAGTGTCAGCCTGAGCTGGCAGACTTCAGTAGTGTCAGCCTGAGCTGGGAGACTTCAGTAGTGTCAGTCTAAGCTGGCAGACTTCAGTAGTGTCAGCCTGAGCTGGCAGACTTCAGTAGTGTCAGTCTAAGCTGGCAGACTTCAGTAGTGTCAGCCTGAGCTGGCAGACTTCAGTAGTGTCAGCCTGAGGTGGGAGACTTCAGTAGTGTCAGTCTAAGCTGGCAGACTTCAGTAGTGTCAGCCTGAGCTGGCAGACTTCAGTAGTGTCAGTCTAAGCTGGCAGACTTCAGTAGTGTCAGCCTGAGCTGGCAGACTTCAGTAGTGTCAGCCTGAGGTGGGAGACTTCAGTAGTGTCAGCCTGAGCTGGGAGACTTCAGTAGTGTCAGCCTGAACTAGAAGCCTGCAGTCCTGGCTCAGTAGCTACATGCAAACTACCATCTGTGTAGATGGTGTATCAGGCGAGGCAGCTAGTGTGCGTGGGTGAGGCACAGCTGGTGAGCAGGGCACGCAGCTGGTCTGGAGAAGGCAGCTGGTATAATTGGGAAAGCAGCTGTATTGGGGGAAGGCAGCTGGTGTGGGGGGAGCCATCTGGTGTTGGTGAGGGGAGGCAGCTGGCGTGGGTGGGGGAGGCAGGTAGCTGGTGTGGGTGGCAGCTGGCACCAGCTGGGATGACCACTCTCCTGATACACTTTCACGCCCCACAAAGTTCAACCAGCTAAAAAGTGGACAGCCAGAAAAAGCCGCCTTCCCGCCGGTGCCCACCGCCGCCCACCCCGCCCACCGCCGCCCACTCCGCCACAGATCGACCACACCCACCCTCAGGTTACTGACCACACCCACGAACAGTCTGATACATTTCTAGTCACATCTTACCTCCAACATGCTGTATTATCATTATTATTATTATTATTATTATTATTATTATTATTATTATTATTATTATTATTATTATTATTATTATTATTGTTGTTGTTGTTGTTGTTGTTGTTGTTGTTGTTGTTGTTGTTGTTGTTGTTGCTATTATTATTATTTGTGGTCGTAGTAGTATAGTAGTACAGAGTGCAGGTACTGTACTTCCCACCTCCAGGACTGTAACATCCCCAGTCATCTTTCAGAGTGCAGGTACTGTACTTCCCACCTCCAGAACTGTAACATCCCCAGTCATCTTTCAGAGTGCAGGTACTGTACTTCCCACCTCCAGAACTGTAACATCCCCAGTCATCTTTCAGAGTGCAGGTACTGTACTTCCCACCTCCAGAACTGTAACATCCCCAGTCATCTTTCAGAGTGCAGGTACTGTACTTCCCACCTCCAGGACTGTAACATCACCAGTCATCTTTCAGAGTGCAGGTACTGTACTTCCCACCTCCAGGACTGTAACATCACCAGTCATCTTTCAGAGTGCAGGTACTGTACTTCCCACCTCCAGGACTGTAACATCACCAGTCATCTTTCAGAGTGCAGGTACTGTACTTCCCACCTCCAGGACTGTAACATCACCAGTCATCTTTCAGAGTGCAGGTACTGTACTTCCCACCTCCAGAACTGTAACATCCCCAGTCATCTTTCAGAGTACAGGTACTGTACTTCCCACCTCCAGAACTGTAACATCCCCAGTCATCTTTCAGAGTACAGGTACTGTACTTCCCACCTCCAGAACTGTAACATCCCCAGTCATCTTTCAGAGTGCAGGTACTGTACTTCCCACCTCCAGAACTGTAACATCACCAGTCATCTTTCAGAGTGCAGGTACTGTACTTCCCACCTCCAGGACTGTAACATCACCAGTCATCTTTCAGAGTGCAGGTACTGTACTTCCCACCTCCAGGACTGTAACATCCCCAGTCATCTTTCAGAGTGCAGGTACTGTACTTCCCACCTCCAGGACTGTAACATCACCAGTCATCTTTCAGAGTGCAGGTACTGTACTTCCCACCTCCAGGACTGTAACATCACCAGTCATCTTTCAGAGTGCAGGTACTGTACTTCCCACCTCCAGAACTGTAACATCACCAGTCATCTTTCAGAGTGCAGGTACTGTACTTCCCACCTCCAGGACTGTAACATCACCAGTCATCTTTCAGAGTGCAGGTACTGTACTTCCCACCTCCAGGACTGTAACATCACCAGTCATCCTTCAGAGTGCAGGTACTGTACTTCCCACCTCCAGGACTGTAACATCACCAGTCATCTTTCAGAGTGCAGGTACTGTACTTCCCACCTCCAGAACTGTAACATCACCAGTCATCTTTCAGAGTGCAGGTACTGTACTTCCCACCTCCAGGACTGTAACATCACCAGTCATCCTTCAGAGTGCAGGTACTGTACTTCCCACCTCCAGGACTGTAACATCCCCAGTCATCCTTCAGAGTGCAGGTACTGTACTTCCCACCTCCAGAACTGTAACATCCCCAGTCATCTTTCAGAGTGCAGGTACTGTACTTCCCACCTCCAGGACTGTAACATCACCAGTCATCTTTCAGAGTGCAGGTACTGTACTTCCCACCTCCAGGACTGTAACATCACCAGTCATCTTTCAGAGTGCAGGTACTGTACTTCCCACCTCCAGGACTGTAACATCACCAGTCATCTTTCAGAGTGCAGGTACTGTACTTCCCACCTCCAGGACTGTAACATCCCCAGTCATCTTTCAGAGTGCAGGTACTGTACTTCCCACCTCCAGGACTGTAACATCACCAGTCATCTTTCAGAGTGCAGGTACTGTACTTCCCACCTCCAGGACTGTAACATCCCACATCTTTCCAGTACTGTACTTCCCACCTCCAGGACTGTAACATCACCAGTCATCTTTCAGAGTGCAGGTACTGTACTTCCCACCTCCAGGACTGTAACATCACCAGTCATCTTTCAGAGTGCAGGTACTGTACTTCCCACCTCCAGGACTGTAACATCACCAGTCATCTTTCAGAGTGCAGGTACTGTACTTCCCACCTCCAGGACTGTAACATCACCAGTCATCTTTCAGAGTGCAGGTACTGTACTTCCCACCTCCAGGACTGTAACATCACCAGTCATCTTTCAGAGTGCAGGTACTGTACTTCCCACCTCCAGGACTGTAACATCACCAGTCATCTTTCAGAGTGCAGGTACTGTACTTCCCACCTCCAGGACTGTAACATCACCAGTCATCTTTCAGAGTGCAGGTACTGTACTTCCCACCTCCAGGACTGTAACATCACCAGTCATCTTTCAGAGTGCAGGTACTGTACTTCCCACCTCCAGGACTGTAACATCACCAGTCATCTTTCAGAGTGCAGGTACTGTACTTCCCACCTCCAGGACTGTAACATCACCAGTCATCTTTCAGAGTGCAGGTACTGTACTTCCCACCTCCAGGACTGTAACATCACCAGTCATCTTTCAGAGTGCAGGTACTGTACTTCCCACCTCCAGGACTGTAACATCACCAGTCATCTTTCAGAGTGCAGGTACTGTACTTCCCACCTCCAGGACTGTAACATCACCAGTCATCTTCAGAGTGCAGGTACTGTACTTCCCACCTCCAAGACTGTAACATCCCCAGTCATCTTTCAGAGTGCAGGTACTGTACTTCCCACCTCCAGGACTGTAACATCCCCAGTCATCTTTCAGAGTGCAGGTACTGTACTTCCCACCTCCAGGACTGTAACATCACCAGTCATCTTTCAGAGTGCAGGTACTGTACTTCCCACCTCCAGGACTGTAACATCACCAGTCATCTTTCAGAGTGCAGGTACTGTACTTCCCACCTCCAGGACTGTAACATCACCAGTCATCTTTCAGAGTGCAGGTACTGTACTTCCCACCTCCAGGACTGTAACATCCGCAGTCATCTTTCAGAGTGCAGGGTACTGTACTTCCCACCTCCAGGACTGTAACATCCGCAGTCATCTTTCAGAGTGCAGGTACTGTACTTCCCACCTCCAGGACTGTAACATCA
>NC_091376.1:7666712-7696712 GCF_038502225.1 Cherax quadricarinatus
AGAGAGAGTGATCGTCAATATGGCTTCAGGAAAGGTTACTCTGCTGCTGATCTGTTGTTAAACCTCTCCACTAAGTGGCACCAGTCACTGGATGAATCCAAAGTCAGCTGTGTGGCAACACTGGACAATGCTGGCGCTTTCGACCGGGTGTGGCACCAGGGCCTCTTAGCAAAACTTCAAGCACTGGGAATTGCAGGCTTTACGCTATGTCTCCTCAGTGACTACCTTCATGGTAGATCTCTAAGTGTAGTTCTCAATGGAACGGAATCAGCAAGACATCCTATTGGGGCAAGTGTTCCACAAGGAAGCGTGCTGGGTCCATTGTTATGGAATGTCTACTTCAACGACCTTCTTCATCTCATCCCAGAATCACATCCATATGCAGACGACTATACACTGACATTCACTTATCCAAGAGAAGAAATGCCAGCTGCTCTAAGCTACATCAATCACCAGCTGAGAGCTATATCAGCTTGGGGAAATAGATGGCAAGTAACATTTGCACCTGAGAAAACGCAAATGATGATCGTCTCTAGGCACCATGATGGTAATGCTGGTGCAGTAGTAAGGATGAATGGGAGGATGTTGCCACCTGGAGAAGAAGTTGATATCCTTGGGGTGAAATTTGACTCCAAACTAACCACCGATAAGAACCATGTTGTAAATCTTGCAAACAGGGCAGCCAGGAAGCTTACAGCACTTCGCCTATCTCCCATCTGCTTGACAGTAGGGGTTGCAAGATCCTGTACGAGGCACAAGTACGCTCGCACCTTGAGTATGCTCCACTTTCTTGGTTTGCCTGCCCCCCTCTCATCTGCGACTGCTTGACAGAGTAGAGAACAGAGCAAGACGTCTCATCTCTCGCCTGGACCCATCCTGGATAGATCTGTCATTTCAGCAGAGCCTTCAACATAGGAGGGATGTGGTTGGCCTTACTGTTATGTACAAGGCCAAAATTGTCAAAATACCATACTTGGATCCACTTCGAGGACAGCGTGAAACAAGCTTTTATGCCACAAGACGGGCAGAAAGCAGAAACTTCACTCTGGCTGTACCCTTCTCCAGAACATCACTCCATATGAGATCATACATACCCAGGATGACTAGAGTATGGAACACATTCGTACAGCATAATGATGTCAACGAGATAAAGTCAGTTGATCAAATGAAAATGCTGGCCCACAGATGGCTCCAACTTCATCCTGTTTCCTACTTGTATGTCTCATAACAATAAAAATGCTTTCAAATGAGCTGATGTAGGAAACAGCTCTTAGCCCAATTGCAATGAAAGTTAGGAATCCAATTAACCTGTAAATAGTTGTCAATATAAAGCTAGGGATCCCTTAACCTTGTCAAACCCTGTGTAGAAAAAAAGAGAGAGAGAGAGAGATGCGAGAGAGAGAGAGAGAGAGAGAGAGAGAGAGAGAGAGAGGGCGAGGAGAGAGGCGAGAGAGAGAGAGAGTACTAAGGCCAGCATTTTCTTCCACTCTTAATTATATAAATTGCACTCGTAGAAGAGTTTAAAATCCTCTTCCTGCGTTTATCCCAACGGGTTTAGTCACAATCACATGGTTTAAACTAATATTTGTTTGTTTTCCCATAGGGTGAGTAGCTGTGGTCCTCCCCCGGGGCAGTAAAGCCCCGGGGGAGTTTATTGTGGGCTAGTTTATTGTGTACCTCATATCCATCCTGTGGGTGGTAGTGGCTAGTTTATTGTGTACCTCATATCCATCCTGTGGATGGTAGTGGCTAGTTTATTGTGTACCTCATATCCATCCTGTGGATGGTAGTGGCTAGTTTATTGTGTACCTCATATCCATTCTGTGGATGGTAGTGGCTAGTTTATTGTGCACCTCATATCCATCCTGTGGATGGTGGTGGCTAGTTTATTGTGTATCTCATATCCATCCTGTGAATGGTAGTTGCTAGTTTATTGTGTGCCTCATATCCATCCTGTGGATGGTGGTGGCTAGTTTATTGTGTACCTCATATCCATCCTGTGGATGGTAGTGGCTATTGTGTACCTCATATCCATCCTGTGGATGGTAGTGGCTAATTTATTGTGTACCTCATATCCATCCTGTGGATGGTAGTGGCTAGTTTATTGTGCACCTCATATCCATCCTGTGGATGGTAGTGGCTAGTTTATTGTGTACCTCATATCCATCCTGTGGATGGTAGTTGCTAGTTTATTGTGTACCTCATATCCATCCTGTGGATGGTAGTTGCTAGTTTATTGTGTACCTCATATCCATCCTGTGGATGATAGTTGCTAGTTTATTGTGCACCTCATATCCATCCTGTGGATGGTAGTGGCTAGTTTATTGTGTACCTCATATCCATCCTGTGGATGGTAGTGGCTAGTTTATTGTGTACCTCATATCCATCCTGTGGATGGTAGTGGCTAGTTATTGTGTATCTCATATCAATCCTGTGGATGGTAGTGGCTAGTTTATTGTGTACCTCATATCCATCCTGTGGATGGTAGTGGCTAGTTTATTGTGTACCTCATATCCATCCTGTGGATGGTAGTGGCTAGTTTATTGTGTACCTCATATCCATCCTGTGGATGGTAGTGGCTAGTTTATTGTGTACCTCATATCCATCCTGTGGATGGTAGTGGCTAGTTTATTGTGTACCTCATATCCATTCTGTGGATGGTAGTGGCTAGTTTATTGTGCACCTCATATCCATCCTGTGGATGGTGGTGGCTAGTTTATTGTGTATCTCATATCCATCCTGTGAATGGTAGTTGCTAGTTTATTGTGTGCCTCATATCCATCCTGTGGATGGTGGTGGCTAGTTTATTGTGTACCTCATATCCATCCTGTGGATGGTAGTGGCTAGTTTATTGTGTACCTCATATCCATCCTGTGGATGGTAGTGGCTAGTTTATTGTGTACCTCATATCCATCCTGTGGATGGTAGTGGCTAGTGTATTGTGTACCTCATATCTATCCTGTGGATGGTAGTGGCTAGTTTATTGTGTACCTCATATCCATCCTGTGGATGGTAGTTGCTAGTTTATTGTGTACCTCATATCCATCCTGTGGATGGTAGTTGCTAGTTTATTGTGTACCTCATATCCATCCTGTGGATGATAGTTGCTAGTTTATTGTGCACCTCATATCCATCCTGTGGATGGTAGTGGCTAGTTTATTGTGTACCTCATATCCATCCTGTGGGTGGTAGTGGCTAGTTTATTGTGTACCTCAGATCCATCCTGTGGATGGTAGTGGCTAGTTATTGTGTATCTCATATCAATCCTGTGGATGGTAGTGGCTAGTTTATTGTGTACCTCATATCCATTCTGTGGATGGTAGTGGCTAGTTTATTGTGTACCTCATATCCATTCTGTAGATGGTAGTTGCTAGTTTATTGTGCACCTCATATCCATCCTGTGGATGGTAGTGGCTAGTTTATTGTGTATCTCGTATCCATCCTGTGGATGGTAGTGGCTAGTTTATTGTGTACCTCATATCCATCCTGTGGATGGTAGTGGCTAGTTTATTGTGTACCTCATATCCATCCTGTAAATGGTAGTGGCTAGTTTATTGTGCACCTCATATTCATCCTGTGGATGGTAGTAGCTAGTTTATTGTGTACCTCATATCCATCCTGTGGATGGTAGTGGGTGGTTTATTGGGTGCCTCATATCCATCCTGTGGATGGTAGTGGCTAGTTTATTGTGTACCTCATATCCATCCTGTGGATGGTAGTGGCTAGTTTATTTTGTACCTCATATCCATCCTGTGGATGGTAGTGGCTAGTTTATTGTGTACCTCATATCCATCCTGTGGTAGTGGCTAGTTCATTGTGCACCTCATATCCATCTTGTGGATGGTAGTGGCTAGTTTATTGTGTACCTCATATCCATCCTGTGGATGGTAGTGGCTAGTTTATTGTGTACCTCATATCCATCCTGTGGATGGTAGTGGCTAGTTTATTGTGTACCTCATATCCATTCTGTGGATGGTAGTTGCTAGTTTATTGTGCACCTCAAATCCATCCTGTGGATGGTAGTGGCTAGTTTATTGTGTATCTCATATCCATCCTGTGGATGGTAGTGGCTAGTTTATTGTGTACCTCATATCCATCCTGTGGATGGTAGTGGCTAGTTTATTGTGTACCTCATATCCATCCTGTGGATGGTAGTGTCTAGTTTATTGTGCACCTCATATCCATCCTGTGGATGGTAGTGGCTAGTTTATTGTGTACCTCATATCCATCCTATGGATGGTAGTGGCTAGTTTATTGTGTGCCTCATATCCATCCTGTGGATGGTAGTGGCTAGTTTATTGTGTACCTCATATCCATCCTGTGGATGGTAGTGGCTAGTTCATTGTGCACCTCATATCCATCCTGTGGATGGTAGTGGCTAGTTTATTGTGTACCTCATATCCATCCTGTGGATGGTAGTGGCTAGTTTATTGTGTACCTCATATCCATCCTGTGGATGGTAGTGGCTAGTTTATTGTGTACCTCATATCCATCCTGTGGATGGTAGTGGCTAGTTCATTGTGCACCTCATATCCATCCTGTGGATAGTAGTGGCTAGTTTATTGTGTACCTCATATCCATCCTGTGGATGGTAGTGGCTAGTTTATTTTGTACCTCATATCCATCCTGTGGATGGTAGTGGCTAGTTTATTTTGTACCTCATATCCATCCTGTGGATGGTAGTGGCTATTTCATTGTGCACCTCATATCCATCCTGTGGATGGTAGTGGCTAGTTTATTGTGTACCTCATATCCATCCTGTGGATGGTAGTGGCTAGTTTATTGTGTACCTCATATCCATCCTGTGGATGGTAGTGGCTAGTTTACTGTGTACCTCATATCCATCCTGTGGATGGTAGTTGCTAGTTTATTGTGTACCTCATATCCATCCTGTGGTAGTGGCTAGTTCATTGTGCACCTCATATCCATCTTGTGGATGGTAGTGACTAGTTTATTGTGTACCTCATATCCATCCTGTGGATGGTAGTGGCTAGTTTATTGTGTACCTCATATCCATCCTGTGGATGGTAGTGGCTAGTTTATTGTGTACCTCATATCCATCCTGTGGATTGTAGTGGCTAGTTTATTGTGCACCTCATAATCCATCCTGTGGATGGTAGTGGCTAGTTTATTGTGTACCTCATATCCATCCTGTGGATGGTAGTGGCTAGTTTATTGTGTACCTCATATCCATTCTGTGGATGGTAGTGGCTAGTTTATTGTGCACCTCATATCCATCCTGTGGATGGTGGTGGCTAGTTTATTGTGTACCTCATATCCATCCTGTGGATGGTAGTTGCTAGTTTATTGTGTGCCTCATATCCATCCTGTGGATGGTGGTGGCTAGTTTATTGTGTACCTCATATCCATCCTGTGGCTGATAGTGGCTAGTTTATTGTGCACCTCATATCCATCCTGTGGATGGTAGTTGCTAGTTTATTGTGTACCTCATATCCATCCTGTGGATGGTAGTGGCTAGTTTATTGTGTACCTCATATCCATCCTGTGGATGGTAGTGGCTAGTTTACTGTGTACCTCATATCCATCCTGTGGATGGTAGTTGCTAGTTTATTGTGTACCTCATATCCATCCTGTGGTAGTGGCTAGTTCATTGTGCACCTCATATCCATCTTGTGGATGGTAGTGACTAGTTTATTGTGTACCTCATATCCATCCTGTGGATGGTAGTGGCTAGTTTATTGTGTACCTCATATCCATCCTGTGGATGGTAGTGGCTAGTTTATTGTGTACCTCATATCCATCCTGTGGATTGTAGTGGCTAGTTTATTGTGCACCTCATAATCCATCCTGTGGATGGTAGTGGCTAGTTTATTGTGTACCTCATATCCATCCTGTTCATGGTAGTGGCTAGTTTATTGTGTACCTCATATCCATTCTGTGGATGGTAGTGGCTAGTTTATTGTGCACCTCATATCCATCCTGTGGATGGTGGTGGCTAGTTTATTGTGTACCTCATATCCATCCTGTGGATGGTAGTTGCTAGTTTATTGTGTGCCTCATATCCATCCTGTGGATGGTGGTGGCTAGTTTATTGTGTACCTCATATCCATCCTGTGGATGGTAGTGGCTAGTTTATTGTGTACCTCATATCCATCCTGTGGATGGTAGTGGCTAGTTTATTGTGTACCTCATATCCATCCTGTGGATGGTAGTGGCTAGTTTATTGTGTACCTCATATCCATCCTGTGGATGGTAGTTGCTAGTTTATTGTGTACCTCATATCCATCCTGTGGCTGATAGTGGCTAGTTTATTGTGCACCTCATATCCATCCTGTGGATGGTAGTTGCTAGTTTATTGTGTACCTCATATTCATCCTGTGGATGGTAGTTGCTAGTTTATTGTGTACCTCATATCCATCCTGTGGATGATAGTTGCTAGTTTATTGTGCACCTCATATCCATCCTGTGGATGGTAGTGGCTAGTTTATTGTGTACCTCATATCCATCCTGTGGATGGTAGTGGCTAGTTTATTGTGTACCTCATATCCATCCTGTGGATGGTAGTGACTAGTTTATTGTGTACCTCATATCCATCCTGTGGATGGTAGTGGCTAGTTTATTGTGTACCTCATATCCTTCCTGTGGATGGTAGTGGCTAGTTTATTGTGTACCTCATATCCATCCTGTGGATGGTAGTGGCTAGTTCATTGTGCACCTCATATCCATCCTGTGGATGGTAGTGGCTAGTTCATTATGTACCTCATATCCATCCTGTGGATGGTAGTGGCTAGTTTATTGTGTACCTCATATCCATCCTGTGGATGGTAGTGGCTAGTTTATTGTGTACCTCATATCCATCCTGTGGATGGTAGTGGCTAGTTCATTGTGCACCTCATATCCATCCTGTGGATGGTAGTGGCTAGTTTATTGTGTACCTCATATCCATCCTGTGGATGGTAGTGGCTAGTTTATTGTGTACCTCATATCCATCCTGTGGATGGTAGTGGCTAGTTTATTGTGTACCTCATATCCATCCTGTGGATGGTAGTGACTAGTTTATTGCGTACCTCATATCCATCCTGTGGATGGTAGTGACTAGTTTATTGTGTACCTCATATCCATCCTTTGGATGGTAGTGGCTAGTTTATTGTGTACCTCATATCCATCCTGTGGATGGTAGTGGCTAGTTTATTGTATACCTCATATCCATCCTGTGGATGGTAGTGACTAGTTTATTGTGTACCTCATATCCATCCTGTGGATGGTAGTGGCTAGTTTATTGTGTACCTCATATCCATCCTGTGGATGGTAGTGGCTAGTTTATTGTGTACCTCATATCCATCCTGTGGATTGTAGTGGCTAGTTTATTGTGCACCTCATAATCCATCCTGTGGATGGTAGTGGCTAGTTTATTGTGTACCTCATATCCATCCTGTGGATGGTAGTGGCTAGTTTATTGTGTACCTCATATCCATCCTGTGGATGGTAGTGGCTAGTTTATTGTGTACCTCCTATCCATCCTGTGGATGGTAGTGGCTAGTTTATTGTGTACCTCATATCCATTCTGTGGATGGTAGTGGCTAGTTTATTGTGCACCTCATATCCATCCTGTGGATGGTGGTGGCTAGTTTATTGTGTACCTCATATCCATCCTGTGGATGGTAGTGACGAGTTTATTGTGTACCTCATATCCATCCTGTGGATGGTAGTGGCTAGTTTATTGTGTACCTCATATCCATCCTGTGGATGGTAGTGGCTAGTGTATTGTGTACCTCATATCTATCCTGTGGATGGTAGTGGCTAGTTTATTGTGTACCTCATATCCATCCTGTGGATGGTAGTTGCTAGTTTATTGTGTACCTCATATCCATCCTGTGGATGGTAGTTGCTAGTTTATTGTGTACCTCATATCCATCCTGTGGATGATAGTTGCTAGTTTATTGTGCACCTCATATCCATCCTGTGGATGGTAGTGGCTAGTTTATTGTGTACCTCATATCCATCCTGTGGATGGTAGTGGCTAGTTTATTGTGTACCTCAGATCCATCCTGTGGATGGTAGTGGCTAGTTATTGTGTATCTCATATCAATCCTGTGGATGGTAGTGGCTAGTTTATTGTGTACCTCATATCCATTCTGTGGATGGTAGTGGCTAGTTTATTGTGTACCTCATATCCATTCTGTGGATGGTAGTTGCTAGTTTATTGTGCACCTCATATCCATCCTGTGGATGGTAGTGGCTAGTTTATTGTGTATCTCGTATCCATCCTGTGGATGGTAGTGGCTAGTTTATTGTGTACCTCATATCCATCCTGTGGATGGTAGTGGCTAGTTTATTGTGTACCTCATATCCATCCTGTAAATGGTAGTGGCTAGTTTATTGTGCACCTCATATTCATCCTGTGGATGGTAGTAGCTAGTTTATTGTGTACCTCATATCCATCCTGTGGATGGTGGTGGGTGGTTTATTGGGTGCCTCATATCCATCCTGTGGATGGTAGTGGCTAGTTTATTGTGTACCTCATATCCATCCTGTGGATGGTAGTGGCTAGTTTATTTTGTACCTCATATCCATCCTGTGGATGGTAGTGGCTAGTTTATTGTGTACCTCATATCCATCCTGTGGTAGTGGCTAGTTCATTGTGCACCTCATATCCATCTTGTGGATGGTAGTGGCTAGTTTATTGTGTACCTCATATCCATCCTGTGGATGGTAGTGGCTAGTTTATTGTGTACCTCATATCCATCCTGTGGATGGTAGTGGCTAGTTTATTGTGTACCTCATATCCATTCTCTGGATGGTAGTTGCTAGTTTATTGTGCACCTCAAATCCATCCTGTGGATGGTAGTGGCTAGTTTATTGTGTATCTCATATCCATCCTGTGGATGGTAGTGGCTAGTTTATTGTGTACCTCATATCCATCCTGTGGATGGTAGTGGCTAGTTTATTGTGTACCTCATATCCATCCTGTGGATGGTAGTGGCTAGTTTATTGTGCACCTCATATCCATCCTGTGGATGGTAGTGGCTAGTTTATTGTGTACCTCATATCCATCCTATGGATGGTAGTGGCTAGTTTATTGTGTGCCTCATATCCATCCTGTGGATGGTAGTGGCTAGTTTATTGTGTACCTCATATCCATCCTGTGGATGGTAGTGGCTAGTTCATTGTGCACCTCATATCCATCCTGTGGATGGTAGTGGCTAGTTTATTGTGTACCTCATATCCATCCTGTGGATGGTAGTGGCTATTTTATTGTGTACCTCATATCCATCCTGTGGATGGTAGTGGCTACTTTATTGTGTACCTCATATCCATCCTGTGGATGGTAGTGGCTAGTTCATTGTGCACCTCATATCCATCCTGTGGATAGTAGTGGCTAGTTTATTGTGTACCTCATATCCATCCTGTGGATGGTAGTGGCTAGTTTATTTTGTACCTCATATCCATCCTGTGGATGGTAGTGGCTAGTTTATTGTGTACCTCATATCCATCCTGTGGATGGTAGTGGCTATTTCATTGTGCACCTCATATCCATCCTGTGGATGGTAGTGGCTAGTTTATTGTGTACCTCATATCCATCCTGTGGATGGTAGTGGCTAGTTTATTGTGTACCTCATATCCATCCTGTGGATGGTAGTGGCTAGTTTACTGTGTACCTCATATCCATCCTGTGGATGGTAGTTGCTAGTTTATTGTGCACCTCATATCCATCCTGTGGATGGTAGTTGCTAGTTATTGTGTATCTCATATCCATCCTGTGGATGGTAGTGGCTAGTTTATTGTGTACCTCATATCCATTCTGTGGATGATAGTGGCTAGTTAATTGTGTACCTCGTATCCATTCTGTGGATGGTAGTTGCTAGTTTATTGTGCACCTCAAATCCATCCTGTGGATGGTAGTGGCTAGTTTATTGTGTATCTCATATCCATCCTGTGGATGGTAGTGGCTAGTTTATTGTGTACCTCATATCCATCCTGTGGATGGTAGTGGCTAGTTTATTGTGTACCTCATATCCATCCTGTGGATGGTAGTGGCTAGTTTATTGTGCACCTCATATCCATCCTGTGGATGGTAGTGGCTAGTTTATTGTGTACCTCATATCCATCCTGTGGATGGTAGTGGCTAGTTTATTGTGTGCCTCATATCCATCCTGTGGATGGTAGTGGCTAGTTTATTGTGTACCTCATATCCATCCTGTGGATGGTAATGGCTAGTTTATTGTGCACCTCATATCCATGCTGTGGATGGTAGTGGCTAGTTTATTGTGTACCTCATATCCATCCTGTAGATGGTAGTGGCTAGTTTATTGTGTACCTCATATCCATCCTGTGGATGGTAGTGGCTAGTTTATTGTGTACCTCATATCCATCCTGTGGATGGTAGTGGCTAGTTTATTGTGCACCTCATATCCATCCTGTGGATGGTAGTGGCTAGTTTATTGTGTACCTCATATCCATCCTGTGGATGGTAGTGGCTTGTTTATTGTGTACCTCATTTCCATCCTGTGGATGGTAGTGGCTAGTTTATTGTGTACCTCATATCCATCCTGTGGATGGTAGTGGCTAGTTTATTGTGTACCTCATATCCATCCTGTGTATGGTAGTGGCTAGTTTATTGTGTATCTCATATCCATCCTTTGGATGGTAGTGGCTAGTTTATTGTGCATCTCATATCCATCCTGTGGATAGTAGCACAAGACCATATGGATACACAAAAGACCTAGGAACTAGGTCCTGAACGTGGCATATATTTGGATATATTTCAACACACAGTGGGACTCGGTAGCTTGATAAAACACCCAGTAATATCTGTCAATATAGTCTGTACACGACTCCAGGCTGAGGGACTAATTACCTCAGTCTCCTGCTCACCTTTCACAGTTTTTCTCTCTGTTGGACTGAAGAAACCATTGACTGGCTAAATGTTTCTTCAGTAAAAACCCAGTTGTCTCAGTTATCGACCTGTTGGTCTCTAAACCAATACATCACCTCCCTTATTTATGCACCATCTTTATCCACTCTCATCTACACCATTCTCTCCCACTCTTCCACGTCATCTTTATCCACTGTCATCCACGCTATCTGTGATTTCATCCATCGCTCCCCGCATCCATATGATTTCTTCTTAAGTCACACACGCATGTAAACATGGCTGGTTGCTAGAGTTAGACTTCGGGCACATATAATATTGATGAAAAATTAGACACGTCCGATATTTGGGTATCTTTATTTGTAGACGTTTCGCCATCCAGTGGCTTTATCAGTACCATACATGGACAGAATGTGAAGAATTATATATGAAAGATGAGGTAATGAGTCCCTCAGTCTTGGAGTTGGTGGAGACTAGCGAAGTCTTGAGGACTTTGGTGCTCTTCACCTGGTCTCAGACCTGGCCACGGGGGCGTTGACCCCTGAATCCATCTCCAGGTATACTCCAGGTATACCTCCACCACCTCATCACTTTCTTTCACTCTAGCTCACCTTCCTACTAACACTAGTTCCTTCACTTTCACTCACACCTTTCTCCTACTCCACCTTTCACTCTAACAGTAGTGATCAGTTCCATCAGTCGCTCTAAAAACAGGTACATCCAGAAGCCTGCTCTCCAACCTTTAATACCAAATACATGGCTTAACAAACTACTCTAATTATACACCTTTTATACTTGTGTATCCTCATCTTCGTATACCAGGTATCACCAATTACCAAACATCTTTCTAAAACTAGATTCAACTAAAGGTCCCCAGCTGTCATTTAAGTCTGCTACTCTAGATCTCTACCACGCCCTCTGCCCAACTTTAGGAGCTGGATAGAAAGTTATAAGTCACTACCACGCCCTATACCTAACTTTAAGAGCTTTACAGAGAGTTGTAAGTCACTACCACGCCATCTACCTTACTTTACGAGCTGTATAGAGAGGTATTCAGCTTAAATATAACAGTAACAACCCACAATAATTATTTTCGATTGACTCTAAACTCAAGAAACATAATGCTAAGCATCCCTCTCTCTCCCCTCTCTCTCTCTCTCTCTTTCTCTCTCCCCCCCCTCTCTCTCTCTCTCCCTCTCTGTAGACACATAAACACTATTTGTAACCCACTTCTCACTTCCCGGTTTTATTCTAAATCAGACAATTCTTGACTTTATAGATACCCTTTGATCAGAGATGGTATCAAACGCCAACCAGTGCGTGTGAGGCACATGTATTACTGTCATATTTATTAGGGAAAAGTTTGGCTTATTAGCAGCTCTATCCAATACCCTGAGGAAAACTGAGGCTATATAGGCTGGACAAGGTCAGGTGTAGAGCTCTTGGATGGCCATTGTCTGGAGGGAGACGTCAGGAACCGAGGCCAGGTGTAAAGCTCTTGGATGGTCACTGTCTGGAGAAATAATCTATAATCCGAAGAGGCTGGGCCAGGAGCTGCGAATCGAACCCTGTAACCACATATAGGTGAGTACTGGCTCTATCTACGGACAAACTAAAACCACCAGTGTTCTAGATTGCAAAGAGTGCATACCAATGTTGTAGACTGCAAGTGGATAGAGTCAGTGCAACAACACTGACACTGCAAGAACACTGACGTACAAGTGGATAGAGTCAGTGCAGCAACACTGACACTGCAAGAACACTGACGTACAAGTGGACAGAGTCAGTGCAGCAACACTGACACTGCAAGAACACTGACGTACAAGTGGATAGAGTCAGTGCAGCAACACTGACACTGTCCACTTGCACGTCAATAAATTCATTACCTTATTAACCTGTCTGACTTCATCCCGCTTCATGAAGACTTCATGAGAATCTCAGTGTAAGATATATGTGTTATCACTGCTACATATATACATAAAACCTTGTCTCAAGGTTCCTTAAAGTTGCTCCCATATAAACTTGGCAACATGCTCCCCGTGGAATGACACGGGGAGTTAAGTAGACGTCTTGCTTGCAATATCACTGATATTAGGCAGGTACAAGTACTGTACACCAGAAGAACAGTGTAAACCGGACAAACAGTGTCCACCGGAAGAATAGTGTATACCAGAAGAGAGTACACTACGACACCATGCCACTTCCGGGTTAGTGATACCTTCTGGTCGAGTCAATGGTACTTGAACCTCTCTTGGACTCACTGGTAACATGGCAAAGAAAAATGGAGTCAGTTAAATACTTGACGGTCGTAGCAACAGCCCTTGAGGAACTCCTGCCTGGCGTTTCTCTCCAGGCTATGACCGTCCCGCCCTCTAAACCTGATGTATATATATATATATATATATATATATATATATATATATATATATATATATATATATATATATATATATATATATATATATATATATATATATATATACATATATATATATATATATATATATATATATATATATATATATATATATATATATATATATATATATATATATATATATATATATATATATATATATATATATATATATATATATATATATATATATATATATATATATATATATATATATATGTACTCACCTAGTTGAGGTTGCGGGGGTCGATTGTGTGTGTGTGTGTGTGTGTGTGTGTGTGTGTGTGTGTGTGTGTGTGTGTGAGTGTGGGTGTGGGTGTGTCTGTGGGTGTGTGTGTGGGGGTGTGTGTGTGTGTGTGTGTGTGTGTGTGTGTGTGTGTGTGTGTGTGTGTGTGTGTGTGTGTGTGTGTGTGTGTGTGAGTGTGTGTGTGTGTGTGTGTGTGTGTGTGTGTGTGTGTGTGTGTGTGTGTGTGTGTGTGTGTGTGTGTGTGTGTGTGTGTGTGTGTGTGTGTTTGTGTTTCGTGCCGAATAGGTAAAACTTGCGATTTTAGTTTAATAAGGCAAGCGAAAATGTGTGTATGTAATAATTTCGTAAAAATCATTCTGAACTCAGCGAAAAAAGAATATATTTCACTGTGTTTGTTGATTATCAAATTACTATAAACTTATCTAAAATATATTTAGTTGGATTAAGCTAAATTATATTGCGCTTGTTATAATAAGGTCAGGTAAGTTTTCTAAGGTTCTTTGGGTAATTTTTACATTAACACAAATGAAAAAAAAAATCTTTAAATATATAAGAGAAAATATTAAATAGAACGTTATCAGAGGGTTTAAGTAACTTGTTCCAGCAGCAGCAACAGTAGACACACAGGTAGGACCCAACAAGTGGGTGAGGGACCTGGTGGACGGGGGAAGTGTAGCAGTGGAGAGGAAGTTCTTGAGTTGTAGAGGAAATAGGGTGAGGACTGAACCTGGCAGTGTGGCGTTGTAGAAGTGTAGATCAGAGTAGAGACAGTGACTTGAGTAGGTCATGCTGAACTTGACTGGCTGGGCGTCAGGTGCCGGGGACTCAGGTCGTGTGGCGTCAGGTGCCGGGGACTCAGGTCGTGTGGCGTCAGGTGCCGGGGACTCAGGTCGCGTGGCGTCAGGTGCCGGGGACTCAGGTCGCGTGGCGTCAGGTGCCGGGGACTCAGGTCGTGTGGCGTCAGATGCCGGGGACTCAGGTCGCGTGGCGTCAGGTGCCGGGGACTCAGGTCGCGTGGCGTCAGGTGCCGGGGACTCAGGTCGCGTGGCGTCAGGTGCCGGGGACTCAGGTCGCGTGGCGTCAGGTGCCGGGGACTCAGGTCGCGTGGCGTCAGGTGCCGGGGACTCAGGTCGTGTGGCGTCAGATGCCGGGGACTCAGGTCGCGTGGCGTCAGGTGCCGGGGACTCAGGTCGCGTGGCGTCAGGTGCCGGGGACTCAGGTCGTGTGGCGTCAGGTGCCGGGGACTCAGGTCGTGTGGCGTCAGGTGCCGGGGACTCAGGTCTCTTGGCGTCAGGTGCCGGGGACTCAGGTCGTGTGGCGTCAGGTGCCGGGGACTCAGGTCGTGTGGCGTCAGGTGCCGGGGACTCAGGTCTCTTGGCGTCAGGTGTCGGGGACTCAGGACTTGATGCGTCAGGTGCCGAGGATTCAGTTCTCGTGGCGTCAGGTGCCGAGGACTCAGGATTCGTGGCGTCAGGTGCCGAGGACTCAGGATTCGTGGCGTCAGGTGCCGAGGACTCAGGTCTCGTGGCGTCAGGTGCCGAGGACTCAGGATTCGTGGCGTCAGGTGCCGAGGACTCAGGATTCGTGGCGTCAGGTGCCGAGGACTCAGGTCTCGTGGCGCTGGTAAAGTTAATCTTTGGGAACAGATGTCATGACTGACTAAAAAAACGTCAATAGATACACCAATTTATAGTTTTTCGAAATCTATCATAAACAGATAACATACTTTGATCGTGTCTACCCGGTTATCTATATAAAGCGATAGATCTTGTAATAATATTTCTACTGAGAGCATGAAGGTAGGTTATCATGTGTATTTTACCGTTCCAGTTTCCAGGCGACAGCATAGTTCTTGGGTGAGCATTGTCGTGGCGGTACAGAAGTGTACGTTGTCGTTGTATATACTTTCAAAGTAGCGAGGATCGTCATCTTCGTCGTCAGAGGATTCATCAGAATTTTCGGCTGTATTCGTTTCTTCGGTGATAATATCGAGACGAGGCTGGGAATCTTGAGTATTTGTTGTTAGCTCAGTTGTCAGTGGTTGGTGAGGGACGGTGATGGCAGTTGTTAGTGGTTGGTGAGGGACGGTGATGGCAGTTGTCAGTGGTTGGTGAGGGACGGTGATGGTAGTTGTCAGTGGTTGGTGAGGGACGGTGATGGTAGTTGTCAGTGGTTGGTGAGGGACGGTGATGGTAGTTGTCAGTGGTTGGTGAGGGACGGTGATGGTAGTTGTCAGTGGTTGGTGAGGGACGGTGATGGCAGTTGTCAGTGGTTGGTGAGGGACGGTGATGGCAGTTGTTAGTGGTTGGTGAGGGACGGTGGTGGCAGTTGTCAGTGGTTGGTGAGGGACGGTGATGGCAGTTGTCAGTGGTTGGTGAGGGACGGTGATGGCAGTTGTCAGTGGTTGGTGAGGGACGGTGATGGCAGTTGTCAGTGGTTGGTGAGGGACGGTGATGGCAGTTGTCAGTGGTTGGTGAGGGACGGTGATGGCAGTTGTCAGTGGTTGGTGAGGGACGGTGATGGCAGTTGTCAGTGGTTGGTGAGGGACGGTGATGGCAGTTGTCAGTGGTTGGTGAGGGACGGTGATGGCAGTTGTCAGTGGTTGGTGAGGGACGGTGATGGCAGTTGTCAGTGGTTGGTGAGGGACGGTGATGGCAGTTGTCAGTGGTTGGTGAGGGACGGTGATGGCAGTTGTCAGTGGTTGGTGAGGGACGGTGATGGCAGTTGTCAATGGTTGGTGAGGGACGGTGATGGCAGTTGTCAATGGTTGGTGAGGGACGGTGATGGCAGTTGTCAATGGTTGGTGAGGGACGGTGATGGCAGTTGTCAATGGTTGGTGAGGGACGGTGATGGCAGTTGTCAGTGGTTGGTGAGGGACGGTGATGGCAGTTGTCAATGGTTGGTGAGGGACGGTGATGGCACTTGTCAATGGTTGGTGAGGGACGGTGATGGCAGTTGTCAGTGGTTGGTGAGGGACGGTGATGGCAGTTGTCAGTGGTTGGTGAGGGACGGTGATGGCAGTTGTCAATGGTTGGTGAGGGACGGTGATGGCAGTTGTCAGTGGTTGGTGAGGGACGGTGATGGCAGTTGTCAGTGGTTGGTGAGGGACGGTGATGGCAGTTGTCAATGGTTGGTGAGGGACGGTGATGGCAGTTGTCAATGGTTGGTGAGGGACGGTGATGGCAGTTGTCAGTGGTTGGTGAGGGACGGTGATGGCAGTTGTCAGTGGTTGGTGAGGGACGGTGATGGCAGTTGTCAATGGTTGGTGAGGGACGGTGATGGCAGTTGTCAGTGGTTGGTGAGGGACGGTGATGGCAGTTGTCAATGGTTGGTGAGGGACGGTGATGGCAGTTGTCAATGGTTGGTGAGGGACGGTGATGGCAGTTGTCAATGGTTGGTGAGGGACGGTGATGGCAGTTGTCAATGGTTGGTGAGGGACGGTGATGGCAGTTGTCAATGGTTGGTGAGGGACGGTGATGGCAGTTGTCAATGGTTGGTGAGGGACGGTGATGGCAGTTGTCAATGGTTGGTGAGGGACGGTGATGGCAGTTGTCAATGGTTGGTGAGGGACGGTGATGGCAGTTGTCAGTGGTTGGTGAGGGACGGTGATGGCAGTTGTCAGTGGTTGGTGAGGGACGGTGATGGCAGTTGTCAGTGGTTGGTGAGGGACGGTGATGGCAGTTGTCAGTGGTTGGTGAGGGACGGTGATGGCAGTTGTCAATGGTTGGTGAGGGACGGTGATGGCAGTTGTCAATGGTTGGTGAGGGACGGTGATGGCAGTTGTCAATGGTTGGTGAGGGACGGTGATGGCAGTTGTCAGTGGTTGGTGAGGGACGGTGATGGCAGTTGTCAGTGGTTGGTGAGGGACGGTGATGGCAGTTGTCAATGGTTGGTGAGGGACGGTGATGGCAGTTGTCAATGGTTGGTGAGGGACGGTGATGGCAGTTGTCAATGGTTGGTGAGGGACGGTGATGGCAGTTGTCAATGGTTGGTGAGGGACGGTGATGGCAGTTGTCAATGGTTGGTGAGGGACGGTGATGGCAGTTGTCAATGGTTGGTGAGGGACGGTGATGGCAGTTGTCAGTGGTTGGTGAGGGACGGTGATGGCAGTTGTCAGTGGTTGGTGAGGGACGGTGATGGCAGTTGTCAGTGGTTGGTGAGGGACGGTGATGGCAGTTGTCAATGGTTGGTGAGGGACGGTGATGGCAGTTGTCAATGGTTGGTGAGGGACGGTGATGGCAGTTGTCAATGGTTGGTGAGGGACGGTGATGGCAGTTGTCAATGGTTGGTGAGGGACGGTGATGGCAGTTGTCAATGGTTGGTGAGGGACGGTGATGGCAGTTGTCAATGGTTGGTGAGGGACGGTGATGGCAGTTGTCAGTGGTTGGTGAGGGACGGTGATGGCAGTTGTCAGTGGTTGGTGAGGGACGGTGATGGCAGTTGTCAGTGGTTGGTGAGGGACGGTGATGGCAGTTGTCAGTGGTTGGTGAGGGACGGTGATGGCAGTTGTCAATGGTTGGTGAGGGACGGTGATGGCAGTTGTCAATGGTTGGTGAGGGACGGTGATGGCAGTTGTCAGTGGTTGGTGAGGGACGGTGATGGCAGTTGTCAATGGTTGGTGAGGGACGGTGATGGCAGTTGTCAGTGGTTGGTGAGGGACGGTGATGGCAGTTGTCAGTGGTTGGTGAGGGACGGTGATGGCAGTTGTCAGTGGTTGGTGAGGGACGGTGATGGCAGTTGTCAGTGGTTGGTGAGGGACGGTGATGGCAGTTGTCAATGGTTGGTGAGGGACGGTGATGGCAGTTGTCAGTGGTTGGTGAGGGACGGTGATGGCAGTTGTCAGTGGTTGGTGAGGGACGGTGATGGCAGTTGTCAATGGTTGGTGAGGGACGGTGATGGCAGTTGTCAGTGGTTGGTGAGGGACGGTGATGGCAGTTGTCAGTGGTTGGTGAGGGACGGTGATGGCAGTTGTCAGTGGTTGGTGAGGGACGGTGATGGCAGTTGTCAGTGGTTGGTGAGGGACGGTGATGGCAGTTGTCAGTGGTTGGTGAGGGACGGTGATGGCAGTTGTCAGTGGTTGGTGAGGGACGGTGATGGCAGTTGTCAGTGGTTGGTGAGGGACGGTGATGGCAGTTGTCAATGGTTGGTGAGGGACGGTGATGGCAGTTGTCAGTGGTTGGTGAGGGACGGTGATGGCAGTTGTCAGTGGTTGGTGAGGGACGGTGATGGCAGTTGTCAATGGTTGGTGAGGGACGGTGATGGCAGTTGTCAATGGTTGGTGAGGGACGGTGATGGCAGGTGGAGGTGTTAAAAGTGCTGCCAGGATTTGCTACATTTGCCAGGTAAGCCAACACCACACAGTACAGCACTTCAGGGAGTGGAGAGACAGAGTTCTTTCTCGGAAATCTTTAGTTCTCTTCGGTATGATTTCTCTCCTGAGTGGAAACTTAGCTACCAGGGTATAGTGATTACCCCTTCCAGTTAAGACACGTTCCAGACACAGTATTGTGGGTTATATGTGAATTGTTCCAGACACAGTATTGTGGGTTATATGTGAATTGTTCCAGACACAGTATTGTGGGTTATATGTGAATTGTTCCAGACACAGTATTGTGGGTTATATGTGAATTGTTCCAGACACAGTATTGTGGGTTATATGTGAATTGTTCCAGACACAGTATTGTGGGTTATATGTGAATTGTTCCAGACACAGTATTGTGGGTTATATGTGAATTGTTCCAGACACAGTATTGTGGGTTATATGTGAATTGTTCCAGACACAGTATTGTGGGTTATATGTGAATTGTTCCAGACACAGTATTGTGGGTTATATGTGAATTGTTCCAGACACAGTATTGTGGGTTATATGTGAATTGTTCCAGACACAGTATTGTGGGTTATATGTGAATTGTTCCAGACACAGTATTGTGGGTTATATGTGAATTGTTCCAGACACAGTATTGTGGGTTATATGTGAATTGTTCCAGACACAGTATTGTGGGTTATATGTGAATTGTTCCAGACACAGTATTGTGGGTTATATGTGAATTGTTCCAGACACAGTATTGTGGGTTATATGTGAATTGTTCCAGACACAGTATTGTGGGTTATATGTGAATTGTTCCAGACACAGTATTGTGGGTTATATGTGAATTGTTCCAGACACAGTATTGTGGGTTATATGTGAATTGTTCCAGACACAGTATTGTGGGTTATATGTGAATTGTTCCAGTCACAGTATTGTGGGTTATATGTGAATTGTTCCAGTCACAGTATTGTGGGTTATATGTGAATTGTTCCAGTCACAGTATTGTGGGTTATATGTGAATTGTTCCAGTCACAGTATTGTGGGTTATCTTTGAATTGTTCCAGTCACAGTATTGTGGGTTATCTTTGAATTGTTCCAGTCACAATATTGTGGGTTATATATAAATTGTTCCATACACAATATTCTGGGTTATATATAAATTGTTCCATACACAATATTCTGGGTTATATATAAATTGTTCCATACACAATATTCTGGGTTATATATAAATTGTTCCATACACAATATTCTGGGTTATATATAAATTGTTCCATACACAATATTCTGGGTTATATATAAATTGTTCCATACACAATATTCTGGGTTATATATAAATTGTTCCATACACAATATTCTGGGTTATATATAAATTGTTCCATACACAATATTCTGGGTTATATATAAATTGTTCCATACACAATATTCTGGGTTATATATAAATTGTTCCATACACAATATTCTGGGTTATATATAAATTGTTCCATACACAATATTCTGGGTTATATATAAATTGTTCCATACACAATATTCTGGGTTATATATAAATTGTTCCATACACAATATTCTGGGTTATATATAAATTGTTCCATACACAATATTCTGGGTTATATATAAATTGTTCCATACACAATATTCTGGGTTATATATAAATTGTTCCATACACAATATTCTGGGTTATATATAAATTGTTCCATACACAATATTCTGGGTTATATATAAATTGTTCCATACACAATATTCTGGGTTATATATAAATTGTTCCATACACAATATTCTGGGTTATATATAAATTGTTCCATACACAATATTCTGGGTTATATATAAATTGTTCCATACACAATATTGTGAGTTATATATAAATTGTTCCATACACAATATTGTGAGTTATATATAAATTGTTCCATACACAATATTGTGAGTTATATATAAATTGTTCCATACACAATATTGTGAGTTATATATAAATTGTTCCATACACAATATTCTGGGTTATATATAAATTGTTCCATACACAATATTGTGAGTTATATATAAATTGTTCCATACACAATATTCTGGGTTATATATAAATTGTTCCATACACAATATTGTGAGTTATATATAAATTGTTCCATACACAATATTGTGAGTTATATATAAATTGTTCCATACACAATATTGTGAGTTATATATAAATTGTTCCATACACAATATTCTGGGTTATATATAAATTGTTCCATACACAATATTGTGAGTTATATATAAATTGTTCCATACACAATATTGTGAGTTATATATAAATTGTTCCATACACAATATTCTGGGTTATATATAAATTGTTCCATACACAATATTGTGAGTTATATATAAATTGTTCCATACACAATATTCTGGGTTATATATAAATTGTTCCATACACAATATTGTGAGTTATATATAAATTGTTCCATACACAATATTGTGAGTTATATATAAATTGTTCCATACACAATATTGTGAGTTATATATAAATTGTTCCATACACAATATTCTGGGTTATATATAAATTGTTCCATACACAATATTGTGAGTTATATATAAATTGTTCCATACACAATATTGTGAGTTATATATAAATTGTTCCATACACAATATTCTGGGTTATATATAAATTGTTCCATACACAATATTGTGAGTTATATATAAATTGTTCCATACACAATATTCTGGGTTATATATAAGTTGTTCCATACACAATATTCTGGGTTATATATAAATTGTTCCATACACAATATTCTGGGTTATATATAAGTTGTTCCATACACAATATTCTGGGTTATATATAAATTGTTCCATACACAATATTCTGGGTTATATATAAGTTGTTCCATACACAATATTCTGGGTTATATATAAATTGTTCCATACACAATATTCTGGGTTATATATAAATTGTTCCATACACAATATTCTGGGTTATATATAAATTGTTCCATACACAATATTCTGAGTTATATATAAATTGTTCCATACACAATATTCTGGGTTATATATAAATTGTTCCATACACAATATTCTGGGTTATATATAAATTGTTCCATACACAATATTCTGGGTTATATATAAATTGTTCCATACACAATATTCTGGGTTATATATAAATTGTTCCATACACAATATTCTGGGTTATATATAAATTGTTCCATACACAATATTGTGAGTTATATATAAATTGTTCCATACACAATATTGTGAGTTATATATAAATTGTTCCATACACAATATTCTGGGTTATATATAAATTGTTCCATACACAATATTCTGGGTTATATATAAATTGTTCCATACACAATATTCTGGGTTATATATAAATTGTTCCATACACAATATTCTGGGTTATATATAAATTGTTCCATACACAATATTGTGAGTTATATATAAATTGTTCCATACACAATATTGTGAGTTATATATAAATTGTTCCATACACAATATTCTGGGTTATATATAAATTGTTCCATACACAATATTGTGAGTTATATATAAATTGTTCCATACACAATATTCTGGGTTATATATAAATTGTTCCATACACAATATTGTGAGTTATATATAAATTGTTCCATACACAATATTGTGAGTTATATATAAATTGTTCCATACACAATATTGTGAGTTATATATAAATTGTTCCATACACAATATTCTGGGTTATATATAAATTGTTCCATACACAATATTGTGAGTTATATATAAATTGTTCCATACACAATATTGTGAGTTATATATAAATTGTTCCATACACAATATTCTGGGTTATATATAAATTGTTCCATACACAATATTGTGAGTTATATATAAATTGTTCCATACAAAATATTCTGGGTTATATATAAGTTGTTCCATACACAATATTCTGGGTTATATATAAATTGTTCCATACACAATATTCTGGGTTATATATAAGTTGTTCCATACACAATATTCTGGGTTATATATAAATTGTTCCATACACAATATTCTGGGTTATATATAAGTTGTTCCATACACAATATTCTGGGTTATATATAAATTGTTCCATACACAATATTCTGGGTTATATATAAGTTGTTCCATACACAATATTCTGGGTTATATATAAATTGTTCCATACACAATATTCTGGGTTATATATAAATTGTTCCATACACAATATTCTGGGTTATATATAAATTGTTCCATACACAATATTCTGGGTTATATATAAATTGTTCCATACACAATATTCTGGGTTATATATAAATTGTTCCATACACAATATTGTGAGTTATATATAAATTGTTCCATACACAATATTGTGAGTTATATATAAATTGTTCCATACACAATATTGTGAGTTATATATAAATTGTTCCATACACAATATTGTGAGTTATATATAAATTGTTCCATACACAATATTGTGAGTTATATATAAATTGTTCCATACACAATATTGTGAGTTATATATAAATTGTTCCATACACAATATTGTGAGTTATATATAAATTGTTCCATACACAATATTGTGGGTTATAACATAAATATTTATTTTCAAACTTCCAGTAGTAATACTGTAAGAAAGTTTAACTAAACGTTAGTTAGTTTAATGAGTACTAAGTTAGTAGTTTAACGAGTATTTACTAGTTTAATGAGTATTACTAGTTTAACGAGTATTTACTAGTTTAATGAGTATTACTAGTTTAACGAGTATTTACTAGTTTAATGAGTATTACTAGTTTAACGAGTATTTACTAGTTTAATGAGTATTACTAGTTTAACGAGTATTTACTAGTTTAATGAGTATTTACTAGTTTAACGAGTATTTACTAGTTTAATGAGTATTACTAGTTTAACGAGTATTTACTAGTTTAATGAGTATTTACTAGTTTAACGAGTATTTACTAGTTTAATGAGCATTTACCTAGTTTAATTAGTATTTAACTAGTTTAATGAGTATTTACTAGTTTAATGAGCATTTAACTAGTTTAATTAGTATTTAACTAGTTTAATGAGTATTTAACTAGTTTAATGAGTATTACTAGTTTAACGAGTATTTACTAGTTTAATGAGTATTTACTAGTTTAACGAGTATTTACTAGTTTAATGAGTATTTAACTAGTTTAATTAGTATTTAACCAGTTTAATGAGTATTTAACTAGTTTAATGAGTATTTAACTAGTTTAACAAGTATTTAACTAGTTTAATGAGTATTTAACTAGTTTAATGAGTATTTAACTAGTTTAACAAGTATTTAACTAGTTTAATGAGTATTTAACTAGTTTAACGAGTATTTAACTAGTTTAACGAGTATTTAACTAGTTTAATGAGTATTTAACTAGTTTAACGAGTATTTAACTAGTTTAACGAGTATTTAACTAGTTTAACGAGTATTTAACTAGTTTAACAGTTAATATTATTAACCACAATAAGTGCTGAGAAGATATTAACTTGTAGCTCAACATCTTACCAACAACCTGACTGATCAAGACAGCAACCAGGAGGTCTGGTCCGGGCCCCAGCCCAGGGGGCGGTGACCCCTGAAATAAGTTTGATTCTGGACCCAGCCCCAGGGGGGCGGTGACCCCTTAAATTAATTTGATCCTGGATCCAGCCTCAGGGGGCGGTGACCCCTGAAATTAATTTGATCCGGGACCCAGTCTCAGGGGGCGGTGACCCCTGAAATCAACTATAGGACTTAGGGAAATGTCCTACTACGAGAGATTAAGGGAAATCAGCCTGACGACGCTGGAGGACAGGAGGGACAGGAGGGACTGGGAGGACATGATAACGACATATAAAATACTGAAAAGAATCGACAAGGGGGACAGAGACAGGATGTTCCAGAGATGGGACACAGACACAAGGGGTCACAGTTGGAAGTTGAAGACTCAGATGAGTCACAGGGATGTTAGGAAGTATTTCTTCAGTCATAGAGTAGACAGGCAGTGGAATACCCTAGCAAGTGATGTAGTGGAGGCAGGAACCATGCATAGCTTTAAGACGAGCTATGATAAAGCTCATGGAGCAGGGAGAGAGAGGATCTAGTAGCGATAAATGAAGAGGTGGGGCCAGGCGCTATGTCTCGACTTCTGCAACCACAAATAGGTGAGTACACACACACACACACACACACACACACACACACACACACACACACACACACAGGGAGAGTGGCCTAGTAGCAACCAGTGAAGAGGCGGGGCCAGGAGCTTGGACTCGTCCCCTGCAACCTCAACTAGGTGAGTACACACACACACACACACACACACACACACACACACACACACACACACACACACACACACAGGGAGAGTGGCCTAGTAGCAACCAGTGAAGAGGCGGGGCCAGGAGCTTGGACTCGTCCCCTGCAACCTCAACTAGGTGAGTACACACACACACACACACACACACACACACACACACACACACACACACACACACACACACACACACACACACACACAGGGAGAGTGGCCTAGTAGCAACCAGTGAAGAGGCGGGGCCAGGAGCTTGGACTCGTCCCCTGCAACCTCAACTAGGTGAGTACACACACACACACACACACACACACACACACACACACACACACACACACACACACACACACACACACACACACACACACACACACACACACACACACATGCTAGTTAAAAAGAGTGCAGTATATTTTGACAGCTAAGGACCTTGAAACTCACCTTGCGGTATCATTGGCTCCCTAACAACGTAATTTACACAATAAAATAATCGCTGTGTAATTAACGCTCTTGCTGTTGTTAAACGTTTATTTTCACGGTCAATTATGTGTTTACCTCTGCTGTATAATAAACTATATACTCTTATTCGTTTAACATTCATTGTGTTTAAACGAAGTATATCGCTTGGGTAAGAGATATACTCTTCGTTAAACGCTTGTGTAAACAACGTACTCTTCTGTACCCTGGGGTCACTGGTGTACCCTGGGGTCACTGGTGTACCCTGGGGTCACTGGTATACCCTTGGGTCACGGGTGTACCCTAGGGTCACGGGTATACCCTGGGGTCACTGGTATACCCTGGGGTCACTGGTGCACCCTGGGGTCACTGGTATACCCTGGGGTCACTGGTGTACCCTGGGGTCACTGGTATACCCTGGGGTCACTGGTGTACCCTGGGGTCACTGGTATACCCTGGGGTCACTGGTGCACCCTGGGGTCACTGGTATACCCTGGGGTCACTGGTGTACCCTGGGGTCACTGGTGCACCCTGGGGTCACTGGTATACCCTGGGGTCACTGGTGCACCCTGGGGTCACTGGTATACCCTGGGGTCACTGGTGTACCCTGGGGTCACTGGTATACCCTGGGGTCACTGGTGTACCCTGGGGTCACTGGTGTACCCTGGGGTCACTGGTATACCCTGGGGTCACTGGTGTACCCTGGGGTCACTGGTATACCCTGGGGTCACTGGTGTACCCTGGGGTCACTGGTATACCCTGGGGTCACTGGTGCACCCTGGGGTCACTGGTATACCCTGGGGTCACTGGTGTACCCTGGGGTCACTGGTATACCCTGGGGTCACTGGTGTACCCTGGGGTCACTGGTATACCCTGGGGTCACTGGTGTACCCTGGGGTCACTGGTGTACCCTGGGGTCACTGGTGTACCCTGGGGTCACTGGTGTACCCTGGGGTCACTGGTGTACCCTGGGGTCACTGGTGTACCCTGGGGTCACTGGTGTACCCTGGGGTCACTGGTGTACCCTGGGGTCACTGGTGTACCCTGGGGTCACTGGTGTACCCTGGGGTCACTGGTGTACCCTGGGGTCACTGGTGTACCCTGGGGTCACTGGTGTACCCTGGGGTCACTGGTGTACCCTGGGGTCACTGGTGTACCCTGGGGTCACTGGTGTACCCTGGGGTCACTGGTGTACCCTGGGGTCACTGGTGTACCCTGGGGTCACTGGTGTACCCTGGGGTCACTGGTGTACCCTGGGGTCACTGGTGTACCCTGGGGTCACTGGTGTACCCTGGGGTCACTGGTGTACCCTGGTGTACCCTGGGGTCACTGGTGTACCCTGGGGTCACTGGTGTACCCTGGGGTCACTGGTGTACCCTGGGGTCACTGGTGTACCCTGGGGTCACTGGTGTACCCTGGGGTCACTGGTGTACCCTGGGGTCACTGGTGTACCCTGGGGTCACTGGTGTACCCTGGGGTCACTGGTGTACCCTGGGGTCACTGGTGTACCTTGGGGTCACTGGTGTACCCTGGGATCATTGGTGTACCCTGGAGTCATTGGTGTACCCTGGGGTCACTGATGTACCCTGGGGTCATTGGTGTACCCTGGGATCACTGGTGTACCCTGGGGTCATTGGTGTACCCTGGGATCACTGGTGTACCTTGGGGTCACTAGAGTACCCTGGAGTCGCTGTTGTATCCTGGAGTCACTGGTGTACCCTGGGATCATTGGTGTATCCTGGTGTTACTGGTGTACCCTGGAGTAACTGGTGTACCCTGGGGTCACTGGTGTACCCTGGAGTCACTGGTGTACCCTGGGATCATTGGTGCATCCTGGTGTTACTGGTGTACCCTGGAGTAACTGGTGTACCCTGGGGTCACTTGTGTACTCTGGGGTCACTGGTGTACCCTGGGATCATTGGTGTATCCTGGTGTTACTGGTGTACCCTGGAGTAACTGTTGTAACCTGGGGTCACTGGTGTACCCTGGGGTCACTGGTGTACCCTGGTGTCACTGATGTACCCTGGGGTCACTGGTGTACCCTGAGATCATTGGTGTATCCTGGTGTTACTGGTGTACCCTGGAGTAACTGGTGTACCCTGGGGTCACTGGTGTACCCTGGGGTCACTGGTGTACCCTGGTGTCACTGATGTACCCTGGGGTAACTGGTGTACCCTGGGGTCACTGGTGTACCCTGGGGTCACTGGTGTACCCTGGTGTCACTGGTGTAACTGGTGTACCCTGGTGTCACTGGTGTACCCTGGGGTAACTGGAGTACCCTGGTGTCACTGGTGTCACTGGTGTACCCTGGTGTCACTGGTGTACCCTGGTGTCACTGGTGTACCCTGGTGTCACTGGTGTACCCTGGTGTCACTGGTGTACCCTGGTGTAACTGGTGTACCCTGGTGTCACTGGTGTACCCTGGGGGTCACTGGTGTAAACTGGTGTCACTGGTGTAAACTGGTGTCACTTGTGTACCCTGGTGTCACTGGTGTACCCTGAGGTCACTGGTGTACCCTGGTGTCACTAGTGTACCCTGATGTCACTAGTGTACCCTGGTGTCACCGGTGTACCCTGGGGTCACTGGTGTACCCTGGGGTCACTGCTGTACCCTGGTGTCACTGGTGTACCCTGGTGTCACTGCTGTACCCTGGTATCACTACTGTACCCTGGGGTAACTGGTGTAGCCTGGTATTACTGGTGTACTCTGGGGTAACTAGTTTACCCTGGGGTCACTGGTGCACCCTGGTGTCACTAGTGTACTCCGGTGTCACTGGTGTACCTTGGGGGTCACTGGTGTACCTTGGGGTCACTGGTGTACCCTGGTGTAACTGGTGTACCCTGGGGTCACTGTTATAGCCTGGTGTCACTAGTGTACCCTGGTGTCACTGGTGTACCTTGGGGTCACTGGTGTACCCTGGGGAAACTGGTGTACCTTGGGGTCACTGATGTACCCTGGTGTTACTAGTGTACCCTGGTGTCACTGGTGTACCTTGGGGTTACTGGTGTACCTTGGGGTCACTGGTGTACCCTGGGGTCACTGGTATACCCAGGTGTCACTGGTGTACCCTGGGGTAACTGGTGTACCCTTGTGTCACTGGTGTACACTGGTGTCACTGGTGGACCCTGGTGTCACTGGTTAATTCTGTGTCACTGGTGTACGCTGGAGTCACTGGTGTACCCTGGTGTCGCTGGTGTACCCTGGGGTCACTGATGTACCCTGGAGTCACTGGTGTGCCCTGGTGTCACTGCTGTACCCTGGGGTCACTGCTGTATCCTGGTGTCAATGCTGTACCCTTGTGTCACTGGTGTACCCTGGGATCAATGGTGTGTCCTGGTGTCACTGATGTACCCTGGTATCACTGGTGTACCCTGGTGTCACTGGTGTACCCTGGGGTCACTGGTGTACCCTGGGGTCACTGGTGTACCCTGGTGTCACTGGTGTACCCTGGAATCACTGGTGTTCCCTGGTATCACTGGTGTACTCTGGTGTCATTGGTGTACCCTGGTGTCACTGGTGTACCCTGGGGTCACTGCTGTACCCTGGGGTAACTGGTGTAGCCTGGGGTTAATGGTGTACCCTGGGGTTACTGGTGTACCCTGGGGTTACTGGTGTACCCTGGTGTTACTGGTGTACCCTGGGGTTACTGGTGTACCCTGGGGTTACTGGTGTACCCTGGGGTTACTGGTGTACCCTGGGGTTACTGGTGTACCCTGGGGTTACTGGTGTATCCTGGGGTTACTGGTGTACCCTGGGGTTACTGGTGTACCCTGGGGTTACTGGTGTACCCTGGGGTTACTGGTGTACCCTGGGGTTACTGGTGTACCCTGGGGTTACTGGTGTTCCCTGGGGTTACTGGTGTACCCTGGGGTTACTGGTGTACCCTGGGGTTACTTGTGTACCCTGGGGTTACTGGTGTTCCCTGGGGTACTTAATGTCTATCTCACCAATACCACCGCCACCACTACAACCACCACTACTACCAGTAGCAGCCACACCCACCACCATCTCACGGGCCCCTCCCCAGGCTCCCCCAGGCTTCCCCAGGCTCCCCCAGGCTTCCCCAGGCTCCCGCAGGCCACCACCAAACACGATATGTTACTAAAAACGACCACTATACTGCAAAGTTCAGAGTAGCAGTAACTAGTGCACACACACCAGCCCTACCCCATGATACACCAGCCCTATCCCATGATACACCAGCCCTACCCCATGATACACCAGCCCTACCCCATGATACACCAGCCCTATCCCATGATACACCAGCCCTACCCCATGATACACCAGCCCTATCCCATGATACACCAGCCCTATCCCATGATACACCAGCCCTACCCCATTATACACCAGCCCTATCCCATGATACACCAGCCCTATCCCATGATACACCAGCCCTATCCCATGATACACCAGCCCTATCCCATGATACACCAGCCCTACCCCATGATACACCAGCCCTATCCCATGATACACCAGCCCTACCCCATGATACATCAGCCCTA
>NC_091376.1:7701712-7726712 GCF_038502225.1 Cherax quadricarinatus
TGAAGCAGTGTTGGTTCCTTCTGATGTGGCTGTGAAGCCGTGTTGGTTCCTTCTGATGTGGCTGTGAAGCCGTGTTGGTTCCTTCTGATGTGGCTGTGAAGCCGTGTTGGTTCCTTCTGATGTGGCTGTGAAGCAGTGTTGGTTCCTTCTGATGTGGCTGTGAAGCAGTGTTGGTTCCTTCTGATGTGGCTGTGAAGCCGTGTTGGTTCCTTCTGATGTGGCTGTGAAGCCGTGTTGGTTCAGACTTATCCTTTGCTATGCCATTCAGTTTAATAACTATTAATAATGATTCAAGGTATTATGTATCAAACCCAGCCCTTTTCGCTCACATATTTGTCCAGTCTCCTAAAGCTACCCAAAGTCTTACCCTCTATTACCCTACTCGGCAGACTTGGCCTTTGCTGCTATGTTATTCGTAAATTATCACTCAATTTCTCTCCCCCTTCTTGCATATTCGTTCGTGGTTTGCTCTCTTCTGTTTCAGTCTGTCCTTTACTCTCTGTATGTCATACTTCAGTTCTTCAAGGCTCTGTCAAGAGCCACCCATTTGACTGCTTTAAGAGTGCCATGATACTTGTACTGAAGAGGGCGTTTAGTTTCACGTCCTTATTACGCACCCCATCCCCATCCTGTGGGTGGAAGTCAGATGATTACAGAGGTACATAATGGGCCCAGGGGCTGGGCCCCAAAGTTTTGATAGCTGAACAAGTTACAAAACTTTGGGGCTCAGTCCCTGGACCCACTGTGTACCTCTTTTGAAGAGGACGGGCTGGTAAATTAATCTTACCTTGAGAGAACCTTTCGTTAACTTGACTCCATCATTGAAGTCTTCACTAATATCATTTATAGTTTGTCCCTGATCTTGTTCTTTCATATTCCTCCCTCTATCAGCAATGGGATCTCTGATTTTGAGATAGTGTTTTCTTCTGGGTATGAAGTACACTTCGGCCTTTCCAGGACACTTCTGCCTTTCCAGGACACTTTCCTGCCAGGTACTCCATCTCTTGCTTCGGATTGTCTCACAGTTTTCTGGTCGGCTCTGCTGAATTCAGGAATCTTGCGTGTGTGTTTGTGTGTGTGTGTGTACTCACTTATGTGTGGTTGCAGGGGTCGATTCATAGCTCCTGGCCCCGCCTCTTCGTTGTGTGTATGTTAAGGAATCTATATGATGCTAACCTAGTTGGAGCACTCCCACACAAACAAACACACACACACACCTCTCTCCCTACTTATACACCTCTCACTCTCTCACATACACATACACACACCTCTCACATACGAACAAACACCTCTCACATACACACAAACACCTGTCACATACACACAAACACCTCACCCTCACACAACAATACCCACAGCAGCAGCATCAGAATCGACCTCCCAACCTGTGTCTACCTGACATCAACACACCCGCCCTCAAACCTACAATCTTCCCATCATACCTTCTTAATATAGAGAAAAGAATAGTGTTGGAGGCGGCTACGGTTCTTGAACAAGCTGACTTAATTACCAGTCTCCATGTAAATGATTCTATTAAATCAGCATCTTGAAGAGCTGCGTGTCTTCCTGAGAAAAATCACACACACAGTCTATTTAATCTCACAAGAAGTTAAACACTGTCTATCGATGCTTGTTGATCCTCCTGTCTTTCAGGCTGTCACTGGGGCAAATAATACGGGATATCACTGAAGGGGGAGTAAGATAGTAGACAGCAGGGTAAATATGACTAACATTAGACTGTTGACTGGTTAGTTTTGAAGGCTGTCGTGTACACAAGGGTCGTTATAACTTTCTCTCGCCTCTACGACACAAGAATACTTTGATGTCTGAGGTAATAAACACGACTCTTGGAGTATATACACTTTTTGGGATATATACACACCTCATCTACACTTAATATATATACGCACTAATATGAACTTAATATATATAATATAAGAACATAAGAACATAAGAACATAATAAAGAAGGAACACTGCAGCAGGCCTACTGGCCCATGTGAGGCAAGTCCAAGTCTCCTACCGGCTTAAGCCAGTGCCCCAACCTAGTCAGGGCAGATCACAATCACTTAAGGAAGGAACACGACAACTGACCTAGTAGCACAAGCTAGTCAGGTCCAACTCACACCCACCCACACCCACTCATGTATTTATCTAACCTATTTTTTAAACTACACAACGTTTTTGCCTCAATAACTGTACTTGGGAGTTTGTTCCACTCATCCACAACTCTATTACCAAACCAGTACTTTCCTATATCCTTCCTGAATCTGAATTTTTCCAACTTAAAACCATTGCTGCGAGTCCTGTCTAGGCTAGACATTTTCAGCACACTATTTACATCCCCTTTATTTATTCCTGTCTTCCATTTATACACCTCAATCATATCAACCCTAATTTTACGCCTTTCGAGAGAGTGCAGATTGAACACTAAAATGGTATAAAATACCGACAGGTTGTTAGGTAAGACACATATGCAACAGTTAGGTATCTTTGTTTGGAAACGTTTCGCCTACACAGTAGGCTTCTTCAGTCGAGTACAGAAAAGTTGATAGAAGCAGAAGGTTCTTGAAGACGATGTAATCAGTCCATCACCCTTGAAGTTTTGAGGTGGTCAGTCCCTCAGTCTGAAGAAGAGTATTGTTCCGTAGTCTGAAACAATATGGGGTTGAAGTGACAGGATGGAGCCTTATATAGCGCCAGGAGGTGAGATGTAGGCCACTAGTAGAGGTAAGAATGTAATCGTTGGAAGGTCAGGTCCCTCTCAAATCCAGCCATTCTCACTAGTAGAAGTTGACAAAGTTGATTTCAGGTCTGTACCAAGATACCCTTGTGTTGCAGTGTCTGACAGATTGAACACTAAAATGGTTGGATTTGAGAGGGACCTGACCTTCCAACGACGCCAAGGTATTGGTCCAGTGCGGTGAGAATGGTAAAGCACCGCGTACCTTGTTCCAAGGTTCGTAGGTTCGAGTCTCCTTCGGCCAGAGATCAGTGTTTGTGTATATTTCGCCTGCTCTTGCGAATTCCTTGCATATATATTTATATATATATATATATATATATATATATATATATATATATATATATATATATATATATATATATATATATATATATAAATCTGATTAATATATACAGTCATATACACTCTAGAACTATATACAGTGTGGATAGTAATACGGGGATATACACCTCTAAGTGAATATACAGTGAGAGACACATATCCCTCACCACTTGGTCTGGTAACCAAGACCAGAAAATAGCCTCGTCACCACTGTATTTTCAGTGGTGACGTGTACTTTTGAGTGGTGACGTGTACTTAGCTCTGTGAAGACCTGTTTGTACGCTCTCTACGGATTGAACCAAGATGCCCTCCATCGAGCAACTTTACCAGCAGCTTAAGGAAGAGTTGAGGATGGCGAAGATGGAGATTCGGCGACTGACCGAGGAAAACAAGAAGATTCGTAATAGTCCTCCTGTTTTGAGTCCTCAGGTCAAGAAGGGAAACTGGTCAGTGGCTGGACAGCAGGGAACGAAGTTGACGATCAAGAGGACGAATGGAAAGGTAGAAACGATGAAGAAGAAAGAGACTGCCATGGAAACTGTTGTGGAAACATCTAATACATTCTCAGTGCTACCCAACGAATGTGAGTCGACTACTGGGAACGTCAAGATGAACGACACCAAGGAAGGTAAGAATATTGTTGTTGTTGGGGATAGCCAAGTTAGGTATATGGATAGGGCGTTCTGCTTGAAGGACAGGAGTAGGAGACAGAAGGTTTGCTTTCCTGGGGCTGGGATGGAGGATATTGTTAGCCGTCTGGATGACATCATGAGAGGTAATGGGAGCAATCCTATTATCTGTCTCAGTGCTGGAGGCAACGATGTTGGCAGACGTAGGAGTGAAGACCTGATTAGCAGGTATAGGTCAGCAATAGAAATAATTAGGAGTAAGGGTGGAAACCCTGTCATATGTGGTATTTTGCCAAGGAGAGGAGTTGGAAATGAATGGTTGTCCAGGGCTATTGGTGTCAATTGCTGGCTGGACAAATACTGTAAGGAAAATGCAGAAACATTCATTGACAACTGGGACCTCTTCTATGGCAGAAATGACATGTATGCCAGGGATGGGGTTCACTTATCTAGGTCTGGGGTGGTAGCACTGGCAACTGCAGTGGACGGAGCAGTTAGGACTTTAAACTAGGAATAGTTAGTGGTATGGGTTTTGGCAGGAAAACAGTGAAGTCCCAGTGTAGTAATATTATGAGTTCTAAGGGAACTAGTAATAAGCAGAACGAGGTAGATATTGTAAAGCCAGGGACTTTGGGTGATAAGGACAGTAATAGGTTTAGTAGAAAAACAGAAATGAGCAGGAAGGGTAAAGAGAAAGGAGAGTCTTTCAATGTTTATTTTGCTAATTGCCATAGTGCTAGGAATAAGATGGACGAGTTGAGATTAGTTGCTAGTGCAGGTAACTGAGACGTGGTTTAATTCAAAAAGTCGGGACATGCCTGCGGAATGTCACATTCAGGGTTTTAAATTGTTCCAAGTAGATAGAAGTATCGGGAAGGGGGGTGGGGTGGCATTGTATGTCCGAGATCGCTTGAACTGTTGCATAAAAACGGGTATTAAGTCTGAAGTAACACATACAGAGTCTGTTTGGATAGAATTTTCAGAGGGGCATGAAAAACTGATTATAGGTGTGATATACTGTCCCCCAAACTTAGATAGGGACCAAGGGAGACTACTATGGGAGGAAATTGTTAAGGCCACAAGGCACGATAATGTAGTAATTCTAGAAGACTTTAACTTTAGTTATATTGATTGGAATTTCTTGACTGGGAATTTAGAATCACACGACTTCTTAGAAGTAGTTCAGGATTGTTTTCTGAAGCAGTTTGTGACAGAACCTACAAGGGGTAATAACCTGCTTGACTTAGTTCTGGCAAACAATGAATCCCTTGTTAATAATTTAGAAATTTCAGAGGAACTGGGTGCTAGCGACCACAAATCAATTACATTTAGCATTGAATGGAAGTACGATAGTAGGGATAACTCAGTAACAGTCCCAGATTTTTGCTTGGCAGATTACGATGGGCTTAGAGAACACTTGTCATCTGATGACTGGGGTAACGAAGAGAGCTATCAATATGACAGTTTTCTAAACACTATACATGCTGCTCAAAGAACGTTTATCCCGTATAAAGAAATTAGATCAAATAGAAATGACCCAAAATGGATGAATAATACTCTGAAATATCTACTAGGGTATAAGAAGGGAATTTATAGGCGTATCAAAAGAGGTGAGGGTCACCTTATGAATCAGTATATTGACATTAAGAGGGACGTTAAAAAGGGGATAAGAAAAGCTAAAAGGAACTATGAAATTAAAGTTGCTAGGGATTCTAAAACTAACCCAAAAAGCTTTTTTTCCAGGTCTATAGAACGAAAGTTAGAGATAAGATAGGTCCCCTTAAAAAGTAACTATGGGCATCTTACTGACAAAGAGAATGAAATGTGCTCGATTTTAAATAATTATTTTCTCTCGGTTTTTACACAGGAAGACACTAACAATATCCCAGTAATTAATTTTTATAGTGGGCTAGAAGAGGATAAATTATGTAACATCACAGTCACTAGTGAAATGGTTGTGAAGCAGATAGTTAGACTGAAGCAAAATAAGTCACTGGGTCCTGATGAGGTTTTTTCAAGGGTTCTTAAGGAATGCAAAATGGAACTCTGTGAACCATTAACTAATATTTTAAATTTATCTCTTCAAACAGGTGTAGTGTCTGATATGTGGAAGGTGGCTAATGTAATTCCTATTTTTAAAACAGGGGACAAGTCGTTACCGTCAAATTATCCTACCTATCTTTGTGTCATCGGCGAATTTGCTCATATCACTAGTAATTCCCTCATCAAGATCATTGATATATATTATAAACAACAACGGGCCCAAGACTGATCCCTGTGGAACGCCACTTGTTACAGATCCCCACTCGGATTTAACCCCATTTATGGACACTCTCTGCTTCCTGTCAGTGAGCCATGACTCGATCCACGAGAGCACTTTTCCCCCAATGCCATGAGCTGCCACTTTCTTTAACAGTCTATGGTGCGGAACTCTATCAAAAGCCTTACTAAAATCTAAGTAAATAATATCAAATTCTTTATCGTGGTCAACAGCCTCAAAAGTTTTACTGAAGAAAGTTAATAAATTAGTTAGACAAGACCGGCCTCTTGTGAATCCATGCTGAGTATCATTAATCAAGCTATGCTTATCGAGATGGCTTCTTATAATCTCAGCTAAAACTGACTCTAGTAATTTGCCTACAATTGAGGTCAGGCTTATTGGGCGGTAATTTGACGGTAACGACTTGTCCCCTGTTCTAAAAATAGGAATTACATTAACCATCTTCCACATATCAGACACTACACCTGTTTGAAGAGATAAATTAAAAATATTAGTTAATGGTTCACAGAGTTCCATTTTGCATTCCTTAAGAACCCTTGAATAAACCTCATCAGGACCCGGCGACTTATTTTGCTTCAGTCTGTCTATCTGCTTCACAACCATTTCACTAGTGACTGTGATGTTACATAATTTATCCTCTTCTAGCCCACTATAAAAATTATTTACTGGAATATTGTTAGTGTCTTCCTGTGTAAAAACTGAGAGAAAATAATTATTAAAAATCGAGCACTTTTCATTCTCTTTGTCAGTAAGGTGCCCATAGTTATTTTTAAGGGGACCTATCTTATCTCTAACTTTTGTTCTATAGACCTGGAAAAAACTTTTTGGGTTAGTTTTAGAATCCCTAGCAACTTTAATTTCATAGTCCCTTTTAGCTTTTCTTATTCCCTTTTTAATGTCCCTCTTAATGTCAATATACTGATTCATAAGATGACCCTCACCTCTTTTGATACGCCTATAAATTCCTTTCTTATGCCCTAGTAGATATTTGAGCCTATTATTCATCCATTTTGGGTCATTTCTATTTGATCTAATTTCTTTATATGGGATAAACGTTCTTTGAGCAGCATGTATAGTGTTCAGAAAACTGTCATATTGATAGCTCACTTCGTTACCCCAGTCAACAGATGATAAGTGTTCTCTAAGCCCATCGTAATCTGCTAAGCGAAAATCTGGGACTGTTACTGAGTTATCGCTACTATCGTACTTCCATTCAATGCTAAATGTAATTGATTTGTGGTCGCTAGCACCCAGTTCCTCTGAAACTTCTAAATTATTAACAAGGGATTCATTGTTTGCCAGAACTAAGTCAAGCAGGTTATTACCCCTTGTAGGTTCTGTCACAAACTGCTTCAAAAAACAATCCTGAACTACTTCTAAGAAGTCGTATGATTCTAAATTCCCAGTCAAGAAATTCCAGTCAATATGACTAAAGTTAAAGTCTCCTAGAATTACTACATTATCGTGCCTTGTGGCCTTAACAATTTCCTCCCATAGTAGTCTCCCTTGGTCCCTATCTAAGTTTGGGGGACGGTATATCACTCCTAAAATCAGTTTTTCATGCCCCTCTGAAAATTCTATCCAAACAGACTCTGTATGTGTTACTTCAGACTTAATACCCGTTTTTATGCAACAGTTCAAGCGATCTCGGACATACAATGCCACCCCACCCCCCTTCCCGATACTTCTATCTACTTGGAACAATTTAAAACCCTGAATATGACATTCCGCAGGCATGTCCCGACTTTTTGAATTAAACCACGTCTCAGTTAAGGCAAATACATCAATGTTACCTGCACTAGCAACTAATCTCAACTCGTCCATCTTATTCCTAGCACTACGGCAATTATCATAATAAACATTGAAAGACTCTCCTTTCTCTTTACCCTTCCTGCTCATTTCTGTTTTTCTACTAAACCTATTACTGTCCTTATCACCCAAAGTCCCTGGCTTTACAATATCTACCTCGTTCTGCTTATTACTAGTTCCCCTAGAACTCGTAATATTACTACACTGGGACTTCACTGTTTTCCTGCCAAAACCCATACCACTAACTATTCCTAGTTTAAAGTCCTAACTGCTCCGTCCACTGCAGTTGCCAGTGCTACCACCCCAGACCTAGATAAGTGAACCCCATCCCTGGCTTACATGTCATTTCTGCCATAGAAGAGGTCCCAGTTGTCAATGAATGTTACCGCATTTTCCTTACAGTATTTGTCCAGCCAACAATTGACACCAATTGCCCTGGACAACCATTCATTTCCAACTCCTCTCCTTGGCAAAATACCACATATGACAGGGTTCCCACCCTTACTCCTAATTATTTCTATTTCTGACCTATACCTGCTAATCAGGTCTTCACTCCTACGTCTGCCAACATCGTTGCCTCCAGCACTGAGACAGATAATAGGATTGCTCCCATTACCTCTGGAAATATAAACAAATATGCAGTATAACGTGATCCTTTATTGACTACGTTTCGCCCACACAGTGGGCTTTTTCAAGTCACAAACAGAACTACCTGGGGTGGAAGGAACGCGAGTATTTATAGTCAGGTTCAGAATGTTGAGGTCAGGTGGAGAATGCTGCATCTGATGATGTACCGAGTGGGGTTATAGAGTCTAAAATCTTGGGTAGCTTGGAAAGGAGATTGAATAAGTTTGTGAGCAGACCCCCCACAGTGTTCTCATGTGGGATAGTGATGAAGAAGTTTCTTGGCAAGTGGTTCAGCTATGTTGTAGAAGCCACTATTCTGGTTGAAGTTGTCGGATATAGAAATAAGTGATGATTCCAGGATTCTTCGGTATTGAGTGTTGTCTTCTGTGTCGATAAGTCTTGAGTTTCTGTAGTTTATCAAGTGGTTGTGTGAATTACGGTGTTGTACGCAGGCATTCCTTGTGTCGTCAGACCTGCTTGCGTATTGGTGTTCTGAAATACGTGCTTGGAGGTCCCTTGATGTTTCGCCCACGTATAACTTGTTGCAGTCATTACAAGGGATTATGTATACCCCTGCAGAGGGTGGAAGCTTGTCCTGTCTATCACTGGTAATGTCCTAGATGGTCGTGGTTGTGGAGGTAGATACTTGAAATGAGGTATTGGAAAAGATGTTGGAAACGTGTTTGGCAATGGAGTTGGTGGGGAGCACTATGTATCTCTTCTCGGCAGTGTCTTCTCTGGGTGTGTTGAAGATGTTTAATGCCCGTCGTCTGCAGTCTCTGATGAAGTGACGAGGATAGTGGAGTTTAGAAAATACTTGTTCAATCATCGTGCATTCTTCTTCAAGAAACTCATTGCTGCAGATTCTGAGTGCACGCAGGAAGAAGCCTATAATTACACCACGTTTGGTTTTGGTGTCGTGGTGAGAGTAAAAGTGGAGAAGATCGTTTTGGTTGGTGGGTTTTCGATAGACTTTAAAACGAAGTTCGTGGTCAGCTTTGCAAAGTAGAACATCAAGGAAAGGAAGAGTGTTGTCGACTTCTTCAAGTGTGAACTGGATTGAAGGCTCGACCTGGTTGAGCTTGTCTTGGAGAGCTTGAACATTGAAGCGTAACATTCATTGAAGCGGTAACATTCATTGACAACTGGGACCTCTTCTATGGCAGAAATGACATGTATGCCAGGGATGGGGTTCACTTATCTAGGTGTGGGGTGGGAGCACTGGCCAACGCAGTGGAGGGAGCTGTTAGGTCTTTAAACTAGGAATAGTTAGTGGTATGGGTTTTGGCAGGAAAACTGTGAAGTCGCAGGGTAGTAATATGAGTACTAGGAGAACTAGTAATAGGCAAAATGAGGTGGATATTGGAAAGCCAGTGGCACTAATTGACAAGGCCAGTAATGGGTTTAGTGGAATAACAGAAAGGAGCAGGAAGGGTAAAGAGAGAGGAGGGTCTTTAAATATTTATTACGCACCACCTACCTGACCCTTAGTCAGGTCATTCCAGTTCAGCCCACCTAAGTAATTTTTCAGTCCTATGAAATCAGCCAAGCGAAAGTCAGGGACGGAGACTTGATTGCCATTATTAGGGGAATTCCATGATATATTAAAACTGAGTGATTTGTGATCACTTTCCCCAAGCTCATGATTAACCTCAAGATTATTAATTAGTGTTTCCCTACTGGCAAGAACCAAGTCAAGGAGGTTATTTCCCCTAGTTGGCTCTGTCACAAACTGTTTTAAAAAACAATCCTGGATCGTATCAAGAAAGTCACCTGACTCTAAATTTCCTGTCAAATTGCTCCAGTCAATCTGTCTACAGTTGAAATCTCCCATTAGCACAACATTTTCGTATGTAGATGCCTTACGAATTTCGTCCCATAGAAGTTTACTGCACTCCCTATCAAGATTTGGGGCCCTGTAAATCACACCTAAAATTAGTTTTTCTCGGCCCTCGAGAAGCTGTAACCAAACAGATTCAGTGGCTGACACTTCTAATTTTATATCTTGTCTAACACAACAATTTAAATTGTCTCTGACGTACATCGCTACTCCACCACCCTTCCTGTTGACCCTGTCAGTGTGGAATAATTTATAGCCTTGTATGTGACATTCAGAGGGCATCTCTCTATCTTTCAGATTGAGCCAGGTCTCTGTTATAGCAATAATATCTATGTTTAATGCACTTGCAATTAATCTTAGCTCATCTATCTTATTTCTTACACTCCTGCTATTAGTATAGTAAACCTTAAGGGAGCTAGTCCCTTGCTGCCCTCTGCTGTCCCCCTTTGTTTGCTGACCTGATCTATTGTCTTTATTTATAACTTCATGCTGAATGCCTTTTATACATTTACTGTTTCCAACCCTAACCTGCCCTAACCTAACCTGCCCTAACCTAACCTGCCCTAACCTAACCTGCCCTAACCTAACCTGCCCTAACCTAACCTGCCCTAACCTAACCTGCCCTAACCTAACCTGCCCTAACCTAATCTGCCCTAACCTAACCTAACCTAACCTAACCTAACCTAACCTAACCTGCCCTAACTTAACCTAACCTGCCCTAACTTAACCTAACCTGCCCTAACCTAACCTGCCCTAACCTAACCTGCCCTAACCTAACCTGCCCTAACCTAACCTGCCCTAACCTAACCTGCCCTAACCTAACCTGCCCTAACCTAACCTAACCTAACCTAACCTAACCTGCCCTAACTTAACCTAACCTGCCCTAACCTAAATTAACCTAACCTGCCCTAACTTAACCTAACCTGCCCTAACCTAAATTAACCTAACCTGCCCTAACCTAACCTAACCTAACCTAACCTAACCTAACCTAACCTAACCTAACCTGCCCTAACTTAACCTAACCTGCCCTAACCTAACCTAACCTAACCTGCCCTAACTTAACCTAACCTGCCCTAACCTAACCTAACCTAACCTGCCCTAACTTAACCTAACCTGCCCTAACCTAACCTAACCTAACCTAACCTAACCAAACCTGCCCTAACTTAACCTAACCTAACCTAACCTAACCTGCCCTAACTTAACCAAACCTGACCTAACCTAACCTGCCCTAACTTAACCAAACCTGCCCTAACCTAACCTAACCTAACCTAACCTGCCCTAACTTAACATAACCTGCCCTAACCTAACCTAACCTAACCTAACCTAACCTGCCCTAACTTAACCTAACCTGCCCTAACCTAACCTAACCTAACCTGCCCTAACTTAACCTAACCTGCCCTAACCTAACCTAACCTAACCTAACCTAACCTAACCTAACCTAACCTAACCTAACCTAACCTGACTTGACCTGACCTAACCTGACCTGACCTAACCTAATTTAACCTGACCTAACCTAACCTGACCTAACCTGACCTAACCTAACCTAACCTAACCTAACCTAACCTAACCTAACCTAACCTAACCTAAACTGACCTAACCTAACCTAACCTGACCTAACCTGACTTAACCTAACCTAACCTAACCTAACCTAACCTAACCTAACCTAATCTCACCTAACCTGACCTAACCTAACCTAACCTAACCTATCCTAACCTAATCTAACCTAGCCTAACCTAACCAAACCTAACCTAACCTGACCTGACCTGACCTAACCTAACCTAACCTAACCTAACCTAACCTAATCTGACCTAACCTAACCTGACCTAACCTAACCTAACCTAACCTAACCTAACCTGACCTAACCTGACCTAACCTAACCTGACCTAAGTTGACCTAACCTGACTTAACCTAACCTAACCTAACCTAACCTGACCTAACCTGACCTAACCTAACCTAACCTAACCTGACCTAACCTGACTTAACCAAACCTAACCTAACCTAACCTAACCTGACCTAACCTAACCTAACCTGACCTAACCTAACCTAACTTGACCTGACCTGACCTAACCTAACCTAACCTGACCTAACCTGCCCTAACCTAACCTAACCTGACCTAACCTAACCTAACCTAACCTAACCTGACTTGACCTGACCTAACCTGACCTGACCTAACCTAACCTAACCTAACCTGACCTAACCTAACCTAACCTGACCTGACCTAACCTAACCTAACCTGACCTAACCTGACTTAACCAAACCTAACCTAACCTAACCTAACCTGACCTAACCTAACCTAACCTGACCTAACCTAACCTAACTTGACCTGACCTGACCTAACCTAATCTAACCTAACCTGACCTAACCTGCCCTAACCTAACCTAACCTGACCTAACCTAACCTAACCTAACCTGACTTGACCTGACCTAACCTGACCTGACCTAACCTAACCTAACCTGACCTAACCTAACCTAACCTGACCTGACCTAACCTAACCTAACCTGACCTAACCTGACCTAACCTAAACTAACCTAAACTAACCTGACCTAACCTGCCCTAACCTAACCTAACCTGATTTGACCTAACCTGACGTGACCTAACCTAATCTAACATGACCTAATCTAACCTGACCTAACCTGACCTAACCTAACCTAACCTAACCTAACCTAACCTAACCTAACCTAACCTGACCTAACCTGACCTAACCTAACCTAACCTAACCTAACCTAACCTAACCTAACCTCACCTAACCTCATCTAACCTAACCTAACCTAACCTAACCTAACCTAACCTAACCTCACCTAACCTAACCTAACCTAACCTAACCTGACCTAACCTGCCCTAACCTAACCTAACCTAACCTAACCTAACCTAACCTAACCTAACCGAACCTAACCTAACCTAACCTAACCTAACCTAACCTAACCTAACCTAACCTAACCTGCCCTAACCTAACCTAACCTGACTTGACCTGACCTAACCTGACCTGACCTAACCTAATCTATATGTAAAGTAAAAGGACACAAGTGCAACTAATGTGACATTTATTGTGGCAACGTTTCGCTCTCCAGGAGCTTTATCAAGCCTTTACAAACAATACATGGACACAGAGGGTATATAAAGGCTCAGAGTGAGGTGCAATACTAGTGAGGTACCATTTCGATGTTCACTAGTGGTAGTAGTAGTAGTAGTAGTAGTAGTAGTAGTGGTTGTGACAAAAGTAATACAATATGGTAGAGCAATTAATTCGTACATGAGTAAAAGGATATAAAAGCTATTACTTGGGTAACATAAAAATAGGTTGGACAAATATAGACTGGAAAGAGGCAGCTTGTTTCAGTGTTCACTCTCTGTAATGTGCTTTGTGTAGTATAACAGGAGAGACTATGTGATGGCAGGGTTTATTGTTTTCAGGAGGATTCTTGCTAAGACTTCGGAGATGGTGAAGCTGCCGTTGTTTTGTTTAATTGTATTTGAAACAGCGATCAGTGCTGATTCGAGGCACTTGCGTCTGCGGAAATTAGTTTCTTTGATCACTAATTGGGCGTCTCTGAATTTCATGAGATGATTGGTGGAATTTCGGTGTTGTACACAGGCGTTGTTCAAGTTATCGTTTCTACATGCGTAAATGTGTTCATTGAGGCGGGTGTCGAGGTTTCTGGCTGTTTCACCTACGTAAATCTTGTCACAGCCTCCACAGGGTATAGTGTAAACTCCTGCATTGACTGGTTCGTGGTGCTTGGATTTTGTCCTGGTTATATCCTTTATTGAAGTGCTAGAAGCGATGGCGACTCTGATGTTAGTTTGTGAAAGTACTTTTTGAGACGTTCAGTGCAACCTGGCTGTTGGGAAGAATTATAACTTTGTTGGGAGTGGTGTTGATGCGTGAAGAATTTATGATCTGAAGAGCTCTTTTCTTGTAGTCTTTGATGAAAAAAGAAGGAAAATGTAACTCAGTGAATGTTTGGTGAATGTATGTACACTCCTCGTCAAGAAACTCAGGACTACAAATTCGGTATGCTCTTAGGAAAAACCCGATGATGATGCCTCTTTTGGTCTTGGTATCTTGACTGGAATAGAAGTGTGTGAGATCATTTTTATTGGTGGGTTTCCGATAAACTTGAAATCTTAGGTTGTTGTCTACTTTGTGAATGAGGACGTCGAGGAAAGGTAGCTTGTCGTTGGACTCTTCTTCTAGTGTAAACTGGATCGCTGGTTCAACTGCGTTGAGCCTTGCCTGAAGATCCCGTACATCAAAACGTTTTGGAGTTATTACGAGGACATCGTCCACGTAACGTAACCAAGTGACGCTTGAAGGGATGATGTTGGCGAAGTGTTCGGACTCTAGGTGTTCCATGTATAAGTTGGATAGGACGGCACTTATTGGGGACCCCATTCCCATGCCGTAGGTTTGTTTGTAGAGCTTGTTATTGAAAGAAAAACAGTTGAAATTAACACAGAGTTCAATTAAGTCAACAAAATCTCCGGGAGGTAGAGGAAGGTTAAGGTCCTGATTGACTTTACGTCCTAGAACCTCGATGGCTTTTTTGGTAGGTACTTTTGTGAAGAGGGAAGTCACATCCAAACTGCTTAGTTTCTTGTTACGGATGGAGAGGTTACGGATGCGGTTGAGAAGGTCACCTGAGTGTTTAAGATGAGCGGGGCTGATTGTCCCCAGAAGGCAGGAAAGATGTTTGGCAAGAACTCCGGCTAGTTTGTGTGGAGCACTGCCTAATCCTGACGTGATTGGTCTGAGAGGAATATTGTGTTTATGGGTCTTGGGTAAACCATACATGTGTGCTGGTTTAGGGTTGCTTGGTAACAAGTACAGTAAATGTCACAATAAATGTCACATTAGTTGCACTTGTGTCCTTTTACTTTACATATTGTCGGTAATTCTACCAACTTTATTATAACCTAATCTAACCTGTCCTAACCTAGCCTGACCTAACCTGTCCTAACCTAACCTGACCTAACCTGACCTAACCTAACCTAACCTAACCTAACCTAACCTAACCTAAACTGACCTAACCTAACCTAACCTGACTTAACCTAACCTAACCTAACCTGACCTAACCTAAACTGACCTAACCTAACCTAACCTGACCTAACCTAACCTAACCTAAACTGACCTAACCTAACCTAACCTGACTTAACCTAACCTAACCTAACCTAACCTAACCTAAACTGACCTAACCTAACCTAACCTGACCTAACCTGACTTAACCTAACCTAACCTAACCTGACCTAACCTGACTTAACCTAACCTAACCTAACCTAACCTAACCTAACCTAATCTCACCTAACCTAACCTAACCTAACCTAACCTAACCTAACCTAACCTAGCCTAACCTAACCTAACCTAACCTGACCTAACCTAACCTAACCTAACCTGACCTAACCTAACCTAACCTAACCTAACCTGACCTAACCTGACCTAACCTGACCTAACCTAACCTAACCTAACCTAACCTAACCTAATCTCACCTAACCTAACCTAACCTAACCTAACCTAACCTAACCTAACCTAACCTAACCTAACCTAACCTCACCTAACCTAACCTAACCTAACCTAACCTAACCTAACCTAACCTGACCTAACCTGACCTAACCTAACCTAACCTAACCTAACCTAACCTAACCTAACCTAACCTCACCTAACCTAACCTAACCTAACCTAACCTAACCTAACCTAACCTAACCTAACCTAACCTGACCTAACCTAACCTAACCTAACCTAACCTAACCTAACCTAACCTGACATAACCTGACCTAACCTAACCTAACCTAACCTAACCTGACCTAACCTGACCTAACCTAACCTAACCTAACCTAACCTAACCTAACCTAACCTAACCTAACCTGACCTAACCTGACCTAACCTAACCTAACCTAACCTAACCTGACCTAACCTGACCTAACCTAACCTTACCTAACCTAACCTAACCTGACCTAACCTGACCTAACCTAACCTAACCTAACCTAACCTAACCTAACCTGACCTAACCTAACCTAACCTAACCTAACCTAACCTGACCTAACCTAACCTAACCTAACCTAACCTAACCTAACCTAACCTAACCTAACCTAACCTAACCTGACCTAACCTGACCTAACCTAACCTAACCTAACCTAACCTAACCTAACCTAACCTAACCTGACCTAACCTAACCTAACCTAACCTAACCTAACCTAACCTGACCTAACCTAACCTGACCTAACCTGACCTAACCTAACCTAACCTAACCTAACCTAACCTAACCTAACCTAACCTGACCTAACCTGACCTAACCTAACCTAACCTAACCTAACCTAACCTAACCTAACCTAACCTAACCTGACCTAACCTGACCTAACCTAACCTAACCTAACCTAACCTAACCTGACCTAACCTGACCTAACCTAACCTAACCTAACCTAACCTAACCTAACCTAACCTAACCTGACCTAACCTGACCTAACCTAACCTAACCTAACCTAACCTAACCTGACCTAACCTGACCTAACCTAACCTAACCTAACCTAACCTAACCTAATCTCACCTAACCTAACCTAACCTAACCTAACCTAACCTAACCTAACCTAACCTAACCTGACTTAACCTAACCTAACCTAACCTAACTTAACCTAACCTAACCTAGTGAAACTCACGTCGTCATTAAACGTTCAACAGCCGTAGTTATAGTTTTAGTGAAAGCCACAGAACGAAACTAGAATCCTTAACAGTGCTCTAACCTTTGAGCCATGGAAGGTACAGGACTTGCAAGTACATGATGCAACTTATACACACCATTGCTGACATCAATGACATACTATATAGAAAGCCCCTGGTACTAGCTTGTGCTAGTAGGTCTGATGTCGTGCTCCTTCTTAAGTGAATGTGACCTGACCTGACTAGGTTGGGTCATTGTCTTAAGCCGGTGGGAGAATTGGACCTGCCTCGCATGGGCCAGTAGGCCTGTGCAGTGTTCCTTCTTTCTTATGTTCTTGTGCAGATAATTTCGGGTAATTTACATTAATCTTGTCCCCAGGATGCAACCCACACCAGTCGACTAACACTCAGGTACCTACTTATTACTAGGTGAACAGGGAGAGCAAGTGTCTTAAGGAAACACGTCTTAATTTTTCCACCCGTACCGGGGATCGAACCACGGACCTCAGTGTATGAGCCAAGTGCGCTACCAACCCAGCTATGGGACACCTGGTATGCAAATAATTCGTGAGTTCATCCTAGGGGAAGGGTGAGACGTGTGGGCAAGATTCCTCTCACCCATTCTCACCAGCAGTAAACAGGTACCTGGGTATTAGCGGGATGTTCAGCATCCCGGCATCCTGGGATAGGTCCCTAATGTCAATAAATCAACACTACTTAGAGCTCTCCCTGCTCACCTAGCAGTAAGTAGGTACCTGGGTGTTAGTCACCTTACACCTGCTGTCCCTGTTCACCTATCAGTAAGTAGGTACCTGGGTGTTAGTCACCTTACACCTGCTGTTTCTGTTCACCTATCAGTAAGTAGGTACCTGGGTGTTAGTCACCTTACACCTGCTGTCCCTGTTCACCTATCAGTAAGTAGGTACCTGGGTGTTAGTCACCTTACACCTGCTGTCCCTGTTCACCTAGCAGTAAGTAGGTACCTGGGTGTTAGTCACCTTACACCTGCTGTCCCTGTTCACCTAGCAGTAAGTAGGTACCTGGGTGTTAGTCACCTTACACCTGCTGTCCATGTTCACCTAGCAGTAAGTAGGTACCTGGGTGTTAGTCACCTTACACCTGCTGTCCATGTTCACCTAGCAGTAAGTAGGTACCTGGGTGTTAGTTACCTTACACCTGCTGTCCATGTTCACCTATCAGTAAGTAGGCACCTGAGTGTTAGTGGACTGGTGTGGGTCGCATCCTGGGAGACAAAATTAACCCAAGTTACGGGAAATGCTCTGCATAACCAGGGACTTCCTATATAGTATGTCACTGATGTGAGCTATGGTCTGTATAAGTTGTATCAAATTCTTGAGAAATAAAGATTATTATTATTATTATTATTATTATTATTATTATTATTATTATTATTATTATTATTATTATTATTATTATTATTATTATTATCATTATTATTATTGTTTAAGTTTGTTGGGTTGGGTTATCCTGGCTTGATAACACTATGAAAGTCTTTTACCTTCTCTCTATATAAAATAAATCGACCCAAGAATACAATCACTCTTTGAAAATATAGGAAAACATCCCAAAACACATTAGAAATGGTCAAATATTTTCCTGTTTTCCAAGCATTGTGTTGGGGGTGATGTGGACGGGAGAGAGGGATGGAGGTATGGTGGGGGGAGGAGGAGGAGGAGAAGGAGGTGGATGAGATGGGGGTGTAGGGAGATGGAGGTATGTAAGCAGGAGTGAGGTCAGGTCACACGGGTGGCTGGTGGTGTTGTTCACCCAGGATCAGCCTGGGGGAACCTGGGGAAGCCAGGAGGGACCATGAGCCTGGAGGAGCCAGGGGAACCTGGGGGAGCCTGAGGGAGCTTGGGGAGGGACAAACACACAGTGATCAACATTCATTATGGCTACATTCTTCCCTCCCTCTACAATCCTCTGTACCTCACTTTTTGTTGGGCCTCTCACTGCCTCTTCCATGCTGGAAGTCTCCAGTGAGAGACACTGTACTATCATCCACTGTACTTCACCTGTTGTTGCTTCTCACTGCCTCACTTATCTAGGTCTGGTGTGGAGGCACTGGCCACTGCAGTGGAGGGAGCTGTTAGAGCTTTAAACTAGAAATAGTTAGTTACCTGGAGGTTACCTGGAGGTTATTCCGGGGATCAACGCCCCCGCGGCCCGGTCCATGACCAGGCCTCCCGATGGATCAGGACCTGATCAACTAGGCTGTTACTGCTGGCCGCACGCAGTCCAACGTACGAGCCACAGCCCAACTGATCCAGCACTGCTTTTGGGTATCTGTCCAGCTCTCTCTTGAAGGCAGCCAGGGGTTTATTGGCAATTCCCCTAATGCTTGATGGGAGGCTGTTGAATAGTCTTGGGCCCCAGACACTTATGGTGTTTTCCCTTAGTGTACCAATGGCGCCCCTACTTTTTATTGGAGGCATTTTGCATCGCCTGCCCAGTCTTTTACTTTCGAAGGGAGTGATTTCTGTGTGCAGATTTGGGACCATTCCTTCCAAGATTTTCCAAGTGTAGATTATGATATATCTCTCCCTCCTGCGTTCCAACGAGTACAAGTCAAGTGCTTCCAAGCGTTCCCAGTAGTTAAGGTGCTTGACAGAACTTATACGTGCAGTAAAGGATCTCTGTACACTCTCTAGATCTGCAATTTCACCTGCTTTGAATGGAGATGTTAATGTACAGCAGTATTCCAGCCTAGAGAGAACAAGTGATTTAAAAAGGATCATAATTGGCTTGGCATCTCTCGTTTTGAAAGTTCTCATTATCCATCCTATCATTTTCTTTGCACGTGCGATCGTGGCACTGTTGTGATCCTTGAAAGTGAGATCCTCAGACATTACTACTCCCAGGTCCCTTACATTATTTTTCCACTCTATTGTATGGCCGGAGTCAGTAGTATACTCTGTTCTAATTATCTCCTCCAGTTTTCCATAACGGAGTAGTTGGAATTTGTCCTCATTGAACATCATATTGTTTACCGTTGCTCACTGGGTTTTTGTGGAAAAGCAATGAATTCTCAGTGTAGCGATAGTGTGAGGTAGAGTTATTGGTGAATATTGGAAAGCCATTGACACTAGGTGATAAGGACAGTAACAGGGATAGTGGAGGAACAGAAATGAGCAGAAAGGAAAAAAACGAAGGGAGGGTTCCTAAATTTATATTATACCAATAGTCGAGGTGCTAGGAATAAGATGGACGAGCTGAGATTAGTTGCTAGTGCAGGTAACACTGATGTTTTTTGCCATAACTGAGACGTGATTTAATATGAAAAATTGGGACATGTCTACTGAAAGTCACATTCAGGGTTTTAAACTGTTCCGAGTAGACAGAAGTATCGGGAAGGGGGATGGGGTGGCACTCTGTATCTGAGATCAACTGAACAGTTCCATAAAAATGGGTATAAAGTCTGAAATAACACTTCCTGAGTCTGTCTGGATAGAATTATCAGAGGGGCACGAAAAATTAATTTTAGGCGTGATATACCGTCCCCCAAACTTGGATAGGGACCAGGGAAGACTTATGGGAGGAAACTGTTAAAGCCACAAGACACGATAACGTAGTAATTCTAGGGGACTTTAACTTGAGTCAGATTGATTGGAATTCCTTGACTGGGAATTTAGAATCAAACGACTTCTTAGAGGTAGTTCAGGATTGTTTTTAAAGCAGTTTGTCACAGAACCTACTGGTACCTAATAGTACTGGTGATGTTGGTGATTTCCACAGTCTGGTGAAGGAGGTTTGGCCATATATTGGTCAATCAGCTGGGAATCTGTAATCGTAAAAAGATTAAGTAACCCCTGATTTGGATGTTATATTTAACAATACTGAGAATCTGGTGCTGCACATAATATTCTAGACAGTAGACTCAGAGTAGAACCTAATTAAAGTTCAGACATACAGACCCTCTGGTTCTAATGAACAAAACTCAATCATAAACTTATGTTTAACTAATTAAATATGAACAACAGCATCAACTGTGAGTAAATAAATTGTGAGCTCACTGAATTGTACTTGGAAGACTTTATGTTCCAATATGTTGCTAGGATGAGCTGATTAGCACAAGAGGTACTCCAGACACGTACTGTTATGAAGGATTAAAAGGAGAACGTGCAGGTTGGAAAGGGAAAGGTGTTCCCTCTGTAGGCGAAGGCAACACAACACACACACTGATGCAACAGTTGGGTATCTTTATTGAAGAAACGTTTCGCCTACACAGTAGACTTCTTCAGTCAAATACAGAGACAGCAGTAGTAATGAAATAAAGATGGTGTAATCAGTCCATCAACCTTGGAGAAAAAATATTTGAAGTGGTCAGTCCCTCAGCCTTGAGAAGAGTTCATCTCCATTGTCTCCAGGCTTGGGGACTGACCACCTCAAAAACTATTTCTTTATGGTTGATGGACTGATTACATCATCTTTATTTCATTACTACTGCTCTCTCTGTATCTGACTGAAGAAGTCTACTGTGTAGGCGAAACGTTTCATCAATAAAGCTACCCAACTGCTGTACATGTGTCTAAATCTTCAAGCAAAATGCAGTTGTAATGTATACTGACTTTGTAAACACCTTCGACAAGTGCGACCATCGGTCAGTTCCACATGTGACATATGCAAAAGAAATAACTGGAAAAGTGGGCAGATGAATATTTAACTTCTTAACAAACAGAACCCAAAGAGTAACAGTAAACAGAGTAAAATCAGAGGCTGCTACAGTGAAACGTTGTATCCCCCCAAAGCACAGTACTCACCCCACTTCTGTTTCTTAATCTCATATCTGATTTAGACATTAAACCATAGCACTGTATCATTCTTTGCAGACGATACTGGAAACTGTATGAGAGTAATATCCATGGAAGACACAGTCAGCCTCTAAACTGATGTAAAAAATGTTTACCAGTGGACTATTGACAACAATATGATGCTCAGTGAGGGCGAATTTCAGTTACTTCGTCGTGGATGAATGGAGGGAATAATAACAAGATCAGAGAATAAGATAAACTACTCAATAGAACGTAAGTCAGATGTGAGAAATGTCAGATTTTACGATCAAGAAGGACAATGTTCTCGTTGTAACTTCAAGGAAAATGATAGGCTGGATAACTAGAATTTTCAAAACGAGAGATACCAAACCAATGATGATACTTTTTAGATTACTGGTTCTCTCCGGGCTGGAATATTGTTGTATACTAACGACCACCTTCACGACAGGAGAAATTGCTGAGCTGGAAAATATACAGAGAACCTCCACAACTTGTATACGCTCAGTCCAGCACCTAAATTACTGGGAATGCTTGAAGTTCCTAGAACTGTACTCCTTAGAACATAGGCGGGAAAGATACATCATAATCTACACCTGGAAGATACTGGAGGTATTGGTACCAAACCTTCACACTGAAATTACTACTTATGAACACAAGAAGGTTGACAGACAGTGCAGGATACCTCCAGTGACAAGCAGAGAAGTGATGAGTACACTGAGAGAGAACTCAGTAAGTGTGAGGGGACTACGACTCTTCAGCAACCTTCCTTCATCCATAAGATATGTTACTAACAAAATCCTGGCTGTCTGCAAGAGATAGATAGATAGATAGATAGATAGATAGATAGATAGATAGATAGATAGATAGGTAGATAGATAGATAGAGAGAGAGAGAGAGAGAGAGAGAGAGAGAGAGAGAGAGAGAGAGAGAGAGAGAGAGAGAGAGAGAGAGAGAGAGAGAGAGAGAGAGAGAGAGAGAGAGAGAGAGAGAGAGAGAGAGAGAGAGAGAGAGAGAGAGAGAGAGAGAGAGAGAGAGAGAGAGAGAGAGAGAGAGAGAGAGAGAGAGACAGAGAGAGAGAGAGAGAGAGAGAGAGAGAGAGAGAGAGAGAGAGAGTGAGTGAGTTTATAGCAGTAGTTATTACTTGTCAAAGGCACTTGTCGTCAGATACTTGGCCTTGTGGGTGTGATATTTTGTGTGCAGAAGTACTCACCTATATATGGTTGAAGGGGGTCGAGTCACAGCTCCTGGCTCCACTTCTTCACTGGTCGTGTGTATTAGAAGTAGTAGTAGTAGTAGTAGTTACAAGCAGTCAAAAGCACTTGTCGACAAACACCTGGTCTGTTTTGTGTGTGTGTGTGTGTGTGTGTGTGTGTGTACTCATCTCACCTAATTGTACTCACCTAATTGTGGTTGCAGGGGTCGATACTCAGCTCCTGGCCCCGCCTCTTCACTGGTCGCTACTAGCCCCTCTCCCTCTCTGCTTCCTGAGCTTTGTCGTACCTCTTCTTAAAACTATGTATGGTTCCTGCCTCCACTACTTCACTTGCTAGGCTATTCCACTTCCTGACGACTCTATGACTGAAGAAATACTTCCTAACGTCCCTGTGACTCGTCTGAGTCTTCAGCTTCCAGTTGTGACCCCTTGTTTCTGTGTCCCCTCTCTGGAACATCCTATCTGTGCGTGCGTGTGTGTGTGTGTGTGTGTGTGTGTGTGTGTGTGTGTGTGTGTGTGTGTGTGTGTGTGTGTGTGTGCGTGTGCTGGTGCATCACGACTCACCACTGTAGCTCTGACAATCACCTTAGTTACCCTGGCTTACTCACCTGTCCCCTCACCTACCCTCACCTCAACCCTCCCTACCCACCTACTGCAAATGTGACAGCTGCTACACCGGATACTAGCCTCTAGCCTCCCTCAACCCCCCACAACAACCCCCACAACCACACAACCACAAACAAATAAACTATATTCAAGGTAAACTACACTAAAGTGAAATAATCACTATTTAAGGGGTAACTTAAAAAATCTTGATGTGTCAATTATAACAGCAAAGGTGTTTACCGCTCCCTGGAAACTTGCCATATAGTAAGTTTTGCCATTACTTTATCTACTTTCCTAGCTGGTTATTATCCCATCTACCTCTTACCGAGTAAGTAAAACACTAGCAGTTTCTGCATTAGTTTCTCCTGTCCAGTGAAACTTAATAACTTCAACATTGTTTTAAAAAAATCATTGCTAGGATCTTCCTCAGCTTTGTTGGCAAGTTAGTGCCCCCAGGCTACGACCGTGACCTAGGTGAGGTCAGGTCACGAGGGTGGCTGGGGAGGGGTCTTACCCAGGGAGCCCCAACACTTAGGACAATCACAGTGAAAGTTCTGTTTCCTTTATCTGTCTCCCTCCCCACCAGAATCCGCTAAATACATCCCCTCCATCTCCCCCAACACTCCTCTCCCACCATACACCTCCTTCCGCTAGATATACTTGACAGAAAAGACGCATAAGAACATAAAAAAAGGGACACTGCAACAGGCCTACTGGCCCATGCGAGGCAGGTCTAAATCTCCTATCGGCTTAAGCCAGTGACCCAACCTAGTCAGGTCAGGTCAAATTCACTTAAGGAAGGAGCACAGCATCTGACCTAGTAGCACAAGCTAGTCAGGTCCAACTCACACCCACCCACACCCACTCATGTATTTATCCAACCTATATTTAAAACTACACAACGTTTCAGCTTCTATGACAGTACTTGGGAGTTTGTTCCACTCATCCACAACTCTATTACCAAACCAGTACTTTCCTATATCCTTTCTAAATCTGAATTTTTCCAACTTAAAACCATTGCTGCGAGTCCTGTCTAGGCTAGATATTTTTAGCACACTATTTACATCCCTTTTATTTATTCCTGTCTTCCATTTATACACCTCAATCATATCCCCCCTAATTCTACGTCTTTCTAGAGAGTGCAGATTCAGGGCCCTCAGTCTATCCTCATAGGGAAGGTTTCTGATACATGGGATCAACTTTGTCATCCTCCTTTGTACATTTTCCAGAGCATTTATATCCATTCTGTAATACGGTGACCAAAACTGTGCAGCATAATCTAAATGAGGCCTAACCAAGGATGTATAGAGTTGAAGAACAACCTGAGGACTTCTATTATTTATGCTTCTTGATATGAGGCCAAGGATTCTGTTAGCTTTATTGCGAACACTAATGCACTGTTGTCTTGGTTTCAGATTACTGCTAACCAGAACTCCTAAATCTTTTTCGCAATCCGTAATATTAAGATCTACATTATTTAGTTTATA
>NC_091376.1:7729212-7744212 GCF_038502225.1 Cherax quadricarinatus
GTGGCAGTGGGCACTGGAGAGTGTGGCAGTGGGCACTGGAGAGTGTGGCAGTGGGCACTGGAGAGTGTGGCAGTGGGCACTGGAGAGTGTGGCAGTGGGCACTGGAGAGTGTGGCAGTGGGCACTGGAGAGTGTGGCAGTGGGCACTGGAGAGTGTGGCAGTGGGCACTGGAGAGTGTGGCAGTGGGCACTGGAGAGTGTGGCAGTGGGCACAATATGGTGGTGGGGGAGTGAACACAGTGTGTGGATGGGTGACCGCGTACATATCCACAAAATCCCTGGTTTTCCCCTTTCCAGCGACCTACCCTAACCTCTCTCTCCCTGCCTCCTGCCACACACCTCACCCCTGCTTCCTAAACTCTAACTTCTCCTCTACTAGCCTTCTCTATCCTAGATACGTGTAGCGGTGCTAGTATCATATTCTAGATTGGTTTTATCTTTATAAATGTTGGTAATAAGGCTGGAGTTATTTGTCTGGGAGGGTTGTAGGAGAAAAACAAGGCCTATGCAGATGGCAAGAGCAATAGGCCCATGTTGATGAGCAGTGTGGCAGCCGGGGAGGCCTAGTACTGTTGCCAGATGATGGGCAGTGGTTGCGGCTTCCCAGGCCTATGGAGGGGGAGGGAAGTGATGGTGGGGAGGGGAGAATGGAGGCAGGCGGGGGCGGAAGAGACGAGGAGGGGTGGGGGGTTGGGTGGGGTGGGGTAGGGGGGGGTTTAGGAGGGTGGGTTTGACACCTTTACCAACCTCAGGGAAAAGTGGACAGAGGATTTTAACAAACGGAATTACTAAACATTTGAATAAAACACACATACACGGGGCCAGGAGCTGAGTCTCGACCCCTGCAACCACAATTAGGTGAGTACACACACACACACACACACACACACACACTCACCAGCACCAGTTTAGAACATACACCTGGTCAAGCACGTCAAGAAATTAGAGAAAGTGCAAACGTTTGCAACAAGACTAGTTTCAGAGCTAAGGTTTTAAGTTGGAAAAATTCAGATTCAGGAAGGATATAGGAAAGTACTGGTTTGGTAATAGAGTTGTGAATGACTGGAACAAACTCCCGAGTACAGTTATAGAGGCTAAAACGTTGTGTAGTTTTAAAAATAGGTTAGATAAATGCATGAGTGGGTGTGAGTTGGACCTGACTAGCTTGTGCTAATAGGTTTGATGTAGTGCTCCTTCTTTTTTAAGTGGATGTGACCTGGATCTGACTAGCTTGGGTCAGTAGCTTCGACCGGTAGGTGACTTGGACCTGCCTCGTATGGGCCAGTAGGCCTGTTGCAGTGTTCCTTCTTTCTTATGTTCTAGTTATTATTTCCTCCAGTTTTCCATAACGGAGTAGTTGGAATTTGTCCTCATTGAACATCATATTGTTTACCGTTGCCCACTGGAAAACTTTGTTTATATCTTCTTGGAGATTTACCGTGTCCTCAGTGGATGACACTCTCAAGCAGATCCTAATATCGTCTGCATAGGATGATGTAGTGCTATGGTTTACATCTGTTTATGTCTGATATGAGGATGAGGAATAAGATAGTTCCTGACTATGGAACTAAACTTCTCCAGGCCGAGGGACTGACAACCTCAAATTCTACGACTACAAGGGTGATGGACTGATTACATCGTCTTCACATCTCTACTGTTCCTGCCTACTTTCTGTATTCGACTGAAGAAGCCTACTGTGTAGGCGAAACGTTTCGGAATAAAGTTGTCTAACTGTTGCATATGTGTCTTACCTAACAACCTGGGGCGAGTACTGTGCCTTGTGGAACAGAACTCTTCACTATGGCAGCCTCCGATTTAACTCTGTTGACCACTACTCTTTGTGTTCGATTTGTTAGGAAGTTGAAGATTTATCTGCCTACTTTCCCAGAACATAAGAACATAAGAATGTAGGAACACTGCAGAAGGCCTACTGGCCCATACGAGGCAGGTCCTTATCAAAACGACATCTACCTAAAGCTACTCAAGAAATAACTCCCGTACCCCTCGACACCAATCAAACCCAGCCCCTCCCACTCACATATTTGTCCAGTCTCTTCTTCCCAGTTATCCCTTTAGCACATATTTTGTGCGCTATTACACCATGATCACACTTGTGAAGTTGTGTAAAATCTGTGTATACAACAACTGTTGGTTTAGAAAGACACGTAAGCAAACACTATGACATATTTATTAGAAAACGTTTCGGTCCTGGGACCTTGATCACTTCTAACATACAGAGGTAGAAAGACATTATATATATAGGCGGAGAGTGAGGTGTGACGCACGTGACCTGAGGAATGTCATAAGAACATAAGAACATAAGAATGGAGGAACGCTGCAGAAGGCCTACTGGCCCATGCGAGGCAGGTCCTTATCAAAACAACCTCTGCCTATGATGAGGACGGGTAGACGTTGAAATCATGTGACTCCTGTGTTGTTGGGTTGGTGGAGTCACATGATTTCAACGTCTACCCGTCCTCATCATAGGCAGAGGTTGTTTTGATAAGGACCTGCCTCGCATGGGCCAGTAGGCCTTCTGCAGCGTTCCTCCATTCTTATGTTCTTATGTTCTTATGACATTCCTCAGGTCACGTGCGTCACACCTCACTCTCCGCCTATATATATAATGTCTTTCTACCTCTGTATGTTAGAAGTGATCAAGGTCCCAGGACCGAAACGTTTTCTAATAAATATGTCATAGTGTTTGCTTACGTGTCTTTCTAAACCAACTTGTCGGTATTTATTACCAAGGTTTATACCATACAACAACTGTATTCTGTTTGTCCTCCAGTGCATCCAAGACCATGTTATAGTGGTCCAGTAGTTGTGAGAGGCAGGAACGACCATCCAAGACCATGTTATAGTTGTCCAGTAGTTGTGAGAGGCAGGAACGACCATCCAAGACCATGTTATAGTTGTCCAGTAGTTGTGAGAGGCAGGAACGACCATCCAAGACCATGTTATAGTTGTCCAGTAGTTGTGAGAGGCAGGAACGACCATCCAAGACCATGTTATAGTTGTCCAGTAGTTGTGAGAGGCAGGAACGACCATCCAAGACCATGTTATAGTTGTCCAGTAGTTGTGAGAGGCAGGAACGACCATCCAAGACCATGTTATAGTTGTCCAGTAGTTGTGAGAGGCAGGAACGACCATCCAAGACCATGTTATAGTGGTCCAGTAGTTGTGAGAGGCAGGAACGACCATCCAAGACCATGTTATAGTTGTCCAGTAGTTGTGAGAGGCAGGAACGACCATCCAAGACCATGTTATAGTGGTTCGGTAGTTGTGAGAGGCAGGAACGACCATCCAAGACCATGTTATAGTGGTTCAGTAGTTGTGAGAGGCAGGAACGACCATCCAAGACCATGTTATAGTGGTCCAGTAGTTGTGAGAGGCAGGAACGACCATCCAAGAGCATGTTATAGTGGTCCAGTAGTTGTGAGAGGCAGGAACGACCATCTAAGACCATGTTATAGTTGTCCAGTAGTTGTGAGAGGCAGGAACGACCATCCAAGACCATGTCATAGTGGTCCAGTAGTTGTGAGAGGCAGGAACGACCATCCAAGACCATGTCATAGTGGTCCAGTAGTTGTGAGAGGCAGGAACGACCTTCTCCAGATTCTGCAATTGTTGGGAATCCAAGTTGTTTACAGTTATGATTTTTAGCGCTCTTTCAAATTTTTTTATGATGTTAGACTTTTGTGGAGTGGGGCTATATCCGTTGTTTTTAGTGACTGTGGAATCTCAACTGTGTCTCAGATCCTTCTCCATAGCATACTTAGGGCCCGTGAGAGGGGTTTCTTGCAGTTCTTAATGAACACAGAGCTCCACGAGTCTGGGCCTGCGGCTGAGTGCATGGGCATGTTGTCAATGGCGTTCTCAAAGTCTAGTGGAGTTAGGGTTATGTCAGAAATTTGGCATACATTGACAGGGTTTTGAGGTTTATTCGTGGAAATATTATTTGGATTGTCGATCTTTTGACTGATTAGTGGCTCACTGAACATAGAGTCGTATTGAGATTTCTGTATCTCACTCATTTCTTTGCTGTCGCCTGGCAATCCTGCGTTTCGATACTGTACACCGTGTACGAGAGACCCGTATTAGAGTATGCAGAACCAGTATGGAACTCACATTTGGTAAAGCAAGTCAAGAAATTAGAGAAAGTGCAAAGGTTTGCAACAAAACTAACCCCGGAGCTAAAGGATTTGTATTACAACCTAGGATTTCAAATGGCCTGTTATCCCAGGTGTAATGGGAGCAAATAAACACAGTAGAAAAAGTTTAGACTTATATTATCCTTCACCAATTATAACAGCAATATGTACACTATGTACAGTGATAAATATAGTGCACTCCACGGTAAGCAAGGCAGAAATAGAAGCCACAAGATAGCAGACCGTGCTTCAACCAGCTCTAGAGTGGGAATGACAAGGGCAGACAGGAGAGCGGTATCCACATAACCTCTGCGATTGTCAATCCCACCTTCTTATTGGCTAGAACCTGGTCACTAGTTGAACGATGGGGCCCCATCATCAACTCTTAGCAACCTGGTTCGCTGGTTGGGGGAGATAGCCTGTAAATGAGGGTGTGTCCATGCGCCGAATAAAGGTTACGTACTCTTTGCATGCCACACCCCCACCCCCGAGAAGGCTCAGGATTAGGCTGCCACCTCCCAGTGGTAACCGTGCCGCCATGGCACAAAATAATGGGACCGCCTATCCTCTCCACCATCCAACTCTTAGATAGAGCTCAGCTTTCCTAGTGACCAAAAGCCAAACCCTAAACTTAGAGTGAGACAGCAGTCAGACAGGCTAGCATAGGTCCAAGATACAGGCGGACGGTAGCCCGCATCCCCTCACTAAAAAAAAACCCCCACATCAGGGGATAAAAAAAAGAGCTTGAAAGGGGTTACCACAAATACATCCTAACCTAAATAAAATAATAAACTAGACTCTTGACAAAGAGTCTGCCAACACATTTTCTTTGCCGGCAATATAATGAATTTTGATATTGTAGGGCTGCAGCCTGAGCGTCCAACGCATAAGCCTTGTGTTGTGATTCTTCATGGCTTGGAGATAGACTAACGGGTTGTGATCACTGTAGACTGTGACCACCTGCGATGTCTGGCCCACATAAACATCGAAATGCTCCAAAGCCATTACCAGCGCGAGGGCTTCTTTTTCAATGGTAGAGTAAGCTCTCTGATGTGGCTGGAACTTAGCTGAAAAGTATGCGATTGGCTGCAGCTCCTTGTTCCCGATTTGTAATAGTACCGCCCCAACCCCAGACTCACAAGCATCAACCTGTAATGAAAAAGGTTTGGAGAAGTCTGGAGACAGGAGAATGGGTGCAGAGCACAATAATCTTTTTGCTTTATTAAAAGCAGTGTTACAATCTGACGTCCAATTAAAGGGAACTTTATGACTGGTAAGAGAGGTAAGAGGGGCTACAATATCTGAGAAATTCTTACAGAATCTTCTGTAAAATCCTATCATGCCTAGGAAACGTTGAAGAGATTTCCTATCATGAGGAACTGGATAATCTTTAATCGAAAGAACTTTAGCAAGTTTAGGTGCAACATTACCACTACCTACTTCATGGCCTAGAAAAGTGATAGTGGCCTGGCCAAAGGAAGATTTAGATAAATTAACTGTTAATTGGGAATTCTTAAAGGTCTCAAACAAAGCTTTAAGTCTAAGTAGGTGTTGATCCCAAGTATCAGACACCACAACAATATCATCTAGGTATGCTGCCGTGCCTTCAAGTCCTTTAATAGCCTGATGGACGAGTTTCTGGAATGAAGAGGGGGAATTTTTCATTCCGAAGGGGGTAACTGTATACTGATAATGACCTCCTGGAATTACGAAGGCAGAGATTTCCTTCGCCTTATCTGTCAAAGGTACCTGATAGTAACCTTTAAGGAGATCTAATTTGGACACAAAAGTAGCCTTACCCACAAAGTCAATTACGTCATCCAGACGAGGAAGAGGGTAAGCATCTGTGATTGTGACCTCGTTCACTTTACGGTAGTCTGTGCACATACGAAACCCTCCATCAGCCTTTTTTACTAGGATGCACGGTGAAGCCCATGGACTAGATGACTCCTCCACTAAACCATGTTCTAACAAGAAGTCTACTTCCTGCTGAAGTAGCCTTTGCTTTTCAGGATTAGCTCTGTAGGGGGAGAGTTTAATTGGTTTAGATTTTCCCACATCTACATCATGGTAACCTAACGTACATTTTTTCGGCACATCCGAAAAAATATTAGGATATGACTGTAGAAGCTCAGTTAAATTTGTTGCTTGTATTTCAGATAATCCATCCATTAACGGGCTAGGATCCTTGAGGAGGACAGAATTTGAAAGTTTAGTATTAATTTCAGAGATAGAGTGCAAAGAGTCAGAGTCGTCCTCAGAGGTAGAGGACAGAGTCATTACTGGGACTTTATCTGGTGTATGAAAGGCCTTGATTTGATTAATGTGGTAAGTTTTTGTTTTTGAGGTCTTATCAATGGGAGCTACCACATAATTTAAATCAGATAATCTACTTACTATCTGCATAGGTCCCGTAAATCTAGCTTTCAAGGTGTGGCCAGGTATAGGTTCCTGCACCAACACCTTGTCTCCTGGATGGAAGGAGCGGAATTGTGCACTTTTGTCATACCTCTGTTTCATCTTACTTTGAGCTATCTTTAGGTTAGCCGTGGCTAACTCACGTGCCACCTGCAACCTTGAAGACGGGTTGTAGAGTGCTGAGCTTACGTCTTCTCCCATCCATCCTTCTTTGAGCACCCGAAGAGGACCTCGTACATTGTGCCCAAAGATCAGCTCAAACGGACTATACCCTGTAGACTCTTGCACCGTCTCTCGTACTGAGAACAGCAACAAAGGTAGAGATTCATCCCAATCTGTCGGAAAGTGCATGCAAAAACTTCTCATCATTGTTTTTAATGTTTGGTGGAATCTTTCCAAGGCGCCTTGGGACTGAGGGTGATAGGCAGTGGATAAGTTGTGAATTATCCCTAACCTAGTTAATACTTCCCTAAATGCTTTGGCAGTGAAGTTAGTACCTTGATCACTTTGTATAGTTTTAGGAATGCCAAAACAAGAAATGAATTTTGTTAAAGCTTTGAGAATAGCTTTAGTATTGATACTACGCATTGGGATCGCTTCAGGATATCTGGTTACTTTATCCATAATTGTAAATAAATACTGATTTCCAGACTTTGACTTAGGTAGTGGACCTACACAATCTATAATTAAATCTGCAAAAGGTTCTCCATCAGCAGGTATGGGTTGGAGAGGTGCAGGTTTAATGGAATGTCCAGGTTTTCCAACTTGCTGACATTCTCGGCAACACCTAATATGATTCTTCACATCTTTCTTTAATTTTGGCCAATAAAATTCTTTTGTGATTCTATACAAGGTTTTTGTAATTCCTAAGTGACCTCCTGATGACGTATTATGAGCTATATTTAATATCTGAGGTCTATACTTGGTTGGAACCACTAACCTGTCGTATAATTGCCGGCCCTCTATCTCCTTACCAGTCTCAGTGCAAACCAAATAATCATTTTTAACTTCATACTTGACTGGATGACCCAAAGAGGATTTACCCATGGCTGCCTCAAAAGCGAATTTTAAAGAAGGGTCCTTTCGTTGTTCCTCCCGGAAGGACAGTCCCTCGGGCATGGAAACAGAGACATCTGGCAATCCTGCAACCTGGGAATAGGAAGGCTTGATCGGGGTCTGTTCACTTGATTTACGAGACTCCGGCCGGTGTGTCTCATAAAACAACGTGGCTATTCCGAGATCGGAGTCGTCCAAGGATAGGTCAACATTCTCCCCAGACAACCCTTGGGATGTTGCCCGAGTTATGGCCAACACTGGAGAAGCATTAATCATTATAGGTTCAGGACACGAAGTAACAGTAGTAATGTTATTACCCAGTAATAACATGGCATTTTTCATGGGAAATCCTTTTGAGACCCCTACAGTCAAGTACCCAGTGTAATATTTGCACTGTACATAAATTTTATGCAAAGGAACGGAAAAGATAGCTCCTCCAAATGCTTCCAATAAAACTGAGGAATTCAAAGAAGTATTCTCTGAAAGGGGTAATATTCCTTCTCTGACAAGTGAGCAATATGCTCCAGTATCTCTAAAGGTATTTACTTTAGTTGGTTCTGAGTTTTCCTGAAGGGAAATAAGACTTTCGCAATAATAAGGGGCCATACCTTTTTCTACTTCTCTAGGGGACATGTTACTAGGGATATTAGAGATTTTCCCGATGGGTTGAGGTTTTTGGGGGCAGTTGGAACTGATGTGACCTACTTTATTGCACCTGAAGCAGACGACAGGCTTGCCCTTTACTCCCTGATGACGTTGCAAGTGGTGTCGTTCTGGCTGGTGCCTCTCTGGATATTGTTGTCGAGATGCTCCATAAGTAGTTTGCCTCTCCGCAGGGGGACCATATGTTGAGAAGCGTGGCTCACCAGGTGACTTGGTTGGATGACGTAGACGCTCTCCCTCCGGCTGGCACTTCATTCTCCAATGTTGTCGATCTCTGCTCACGCCAGACTGTTGAAAAGAGAGACGGGACCGCTCGGACAAGGAGCGGTTCGTTTCGAAGGTATCAGCCAACCTGGCCGCCTCCAATGCAGTGGTTAAGTCACGATCCTGCAGAAAGACACGAACCTCTGGTCCCACAGACTCCAGCAGGTTATCAATCAGAATAAGCTGCACCAGCTCCTCAAAGTTAGAGACACCACTCGCTTTATACCAGCTGGTAAAAGCTTTGGTTTGCTGTCTCACAAAGTCCACCAGGGATTGACCAAGCTGCCGCCTGTTCAATTTGAAGGTCTTACGATATTTAGCTGGGATACATGTATATGCTCCCAACACTGTGGTCTTCACTACTTGATAATCAGAGAATTCAGCATCAGTTAATACCGACGTAAATTCCTGTGCCTTACCCAATAATGCTGTATGAACCAACGCTGCCCAGTGCTGTTCCGGCCACCTCAAGGCTCGAGCCTGATTTTCGAAGCTTTCGAAAAATTGCTCTGGTTCGGCCTCATTGAAGCGGGGAACAAGCTGTACTGCTTTTTGTAAACTGAAATCGTTTACAGAATGCGAAAACTGTCTCCTCTCTCTTTCCCTATCAAATTCTTCCCTTGCGAATGCTCTCTGTTCCCTAGTTTGCTCCAGCGTGATTTTTGCCAGCTCAAGTGCCAACGACGCTGATTCACCCTGAGACAACCCAGCTGCACTATACTGACCATTTTGCTCCGTAGGTGTATCATCTTCCTCCTGCGAGAACATAGTAGTTTTTTCCCTAGCTCCCGTAAAGGGAGGAGTTTGATGTGCCATCTCTTCTTCAATAAGTATGTCAGCAATAAGTGAACGCAGTTGCGCAGCTGTGAGAGTGCGTTTATAGGGAATGCCAATGGAACGAGCAATTTGCCAACAACGCTGTAGGGACAATTTAGGTAGGTTATGCAAAGTATATGCCGACACCAGGCGTCTGACTCGTCTAGGTGGCATAAGTTATTCGCTATGCACAGTACGAATACCCCAACGTAACACGTTAATTTGCAGAACACGCTTAGCTATGCACAGTACGATTGCAGAATACGCATACAAGCAAAGCCGACTGCACACAAGATTGACCGTAGCGAAGCGAGCACACTGAACAAGCTAGTAGCGAGCTGTTGAACGATCACACAATAGCAAGGCTGATCATAAGCAACTGACATGCAAAATTTGTAAAGCGAAGCGAAACAGCAAGCTACACAATGTTCCTGCTACAAGCTTCACCCTAAGCTCAACCGTTTCTCTAAGTCCAGCTCTCGGACAGGCTACCCATATTACAACCTAGGATTTCAAATGGCCTGTTATCCCAGGTGTAATGGGAGCAAATAAACACAGTAGAAAAAGTTTAGACTTATATTATCCTTCACCAATTATAACAGCAATATGTACACTATGTACAGTGATAAATATAGTGCACTCCACGGTAAGCAAGGCAGAAATAGAAGCCACAAGATAGCAGACCGTGCTTCAACCAGCTCTAGAGTGGGAATGACAAGGGCAGACAGGAGAGCGGTATCCACATAACCTCTGCGATTGTCAATCCCACCTTCTTATTGGCTAGAACCTGGTCACTAGTTGAACGATGGGGCCCCATCATCAACTCTTAGCAACCTGGTTCGCTGGTTGGGGGAGATAGCCTGTAAATGAGGGTGTGTCCATGCGCCGAATAAAGGTTACGTACTCTTTGCATGCCACAATTTGTCTCACGAGGAGAGGTTAGGAGAAATCGACCCGACAACACTGGACGACATGAGGGATAGGGAGGACATGATAACGATATATAAAATACTGAGAGGATTTGATAAGGTGGACAGAGACAGGATGTTCCAGAGATGGGATACACAAACAAGGGGTCACAATTGGATGTTGAATACTCAGATGAATCACAGGGATGTTAGGAAGTATTTCTTCGGCCATAGAATTGTCAGGAAGTGGAATAGTCTGGAGAGCGATGTAGTGGAGGCAGGATCCATACATTGTTTTAAGAAGAGGTGTGATAAAGCTCTTGGAGCAGGGAGAGAGTGGACCTAGTAGTGACCAGTGATTGACGGAGCCAGGAACTATGACTCAACCCCTGCAACCACAATTAGGCGAGTATAATTATGTGAGTACACACACACACACACACACACACACACACACACACACACACACACACACACACACACACACACACACACACACACACACACACACACACACACACACACACACACACACACACACACACACACACACACACACACACACACACACACACAAACAAGGTAACAGAAGTAAGACACGAGAGAGAGGGGTGGGTTGATTGCGTTTTCCTAGACTGCAGGAAGGCCTTTGACACAGTTCCCCACAAGAGATTAGTGCAGAAGCTGGAGGATCAGGCGCATATAACAGGGAGGGCACTGCAATGGATAAGGGAATACCTGACAGGGAGGCAACAACGAGTCATGGTACGTGAAGAGGTATCACAGTGGGCGCCTGTGACAAGCGGGGTCCCACAGGGGTCAGTTCTAGGACCAGTGCTATTTTTGATATATACGAACGACATGATGGAAGGAATAGACTCTGAAGTGTCCCTATTCGCAGATGATGGGAAGTTGATGAGAAGAATTAAATCGGATGAGGATGAGGCAGGACTGCAAAGAAACCTGGACAGGCTGGACATGTGGTCCAAAAACTGGCTTCTCGAATTCAACCCTGCCAAATGCAAAGTCATGAAGATTGGGGAGGGGCAAAGAAGACCGCAGACAGAGTATAGGCTAGGTGGACAAAGACTACAGACCTCACTTGGGGAGAAAGACCTTGGGGTGACCATAACACCGAGCACGTCACCGGAGGCACACATTAACCAAATAACTGCTGCAGCATACGGGCGCCTGGCAAACCTGAGAATAGCGTTCCGATACCTTAATAAGGAATCGTTCAAGACACTGTGCACTGTGTATGTTAGGCCCATACTGGAGTATGCAGCACCAGTCTGGAACCCACACCTGGTCAAACACGTCAAAAAGTTAGAGAAAGTACAAAGATTTGCAACAAGGCTAGTCCCAGAGCTCAGGGGAATGTCGTACGAGGAAAGGTCGAGGGAAATTGGACTGACAACACTGGAGGACAGAAGGGTCAGGGGAGACATGATAATGACATACAAGATACTGCGGGGAGTAGACAAGGTGGACAGAGATAGGATGTTCCAGAGAGGGGACAGAAACAAGGGGTCACAACTGGAAGCTGAAGACTCAGACGAGTCACAGGGACGTTAGGAAGTATTTCTTCAGTCATAGAGTCGTCAGGAAGTGGAATAGCCTAGCAAGTGAAGTAGTGGAGGCAGGAACCTTACATAGTTTTAAGAAGAGGTATGACAAAGCTCAGGAAGCAGAGAGGGAGAGGACCTAGTAGTGATCAGTGAAGAGGCGGGGCCAGGAGCTGAGTCTCGACCCCTGCAACCACAATTAGGTGAGTACACACACACACACACACACACACACACACACACACACACACACATACACACACACACACATACACACACACACACACACACACACACACACACATACACACACACACACACAAACACACACACACACACACACACACACACACACACACACACACACACACACACAGGTCTTAGTACAGGTCTTAGCAGCAGAAGCTAGGATACAGTGCTTAGAAGAGAAACTGCAAAGCCTGAAACAGATTAGAGAGATAAATGACAATTCAGATGTGACATCAGGAAATTCAAAGTCAGGCGCAGACAAGGGGATGGTAAGCAGCAACGGAGACATGCCGTACACGAAGGCCCTATCAGACCCACGTGGGGCCAGGGAAAAGACGATGAGCACACTAAGATCAAGCGACAGGTCCGAAGACAATGAAGGTTTGTTATATGCAGAGATTCTAACAGCCAACTGCAGTAGCAAGGGACAGCTGGTCAGGAAAGACAGTTCACTGAGAATAGAAGTTTCAGATATGACAGGGACTGAAGGCAAGAACATGTCAATGGAAGGAAATAAAATGCCTCAGAGGAAGCAGATGGAGACTCAGTGGGAGGAGGAAAGGGCGAGGTCAGTTTTTGTGTACGGGCTCCAAGAAGCCAAGGGGGCCAACTTTGAAGAAATAAAACAGGAGGAGAAAAAAATGATTGAAGGCATCATGAAAACAATAGGGGAGGGCAATATGACCCAGGTGACAAATTTTCAGAGAATTGGGTGGTTTGCGAGTGGAAGGATACGGCCTGTCAGAGTAACTTTCAAGGAAGAATCAGTTCGAACCAGGATTCTGCAAGAGAAAGCAAGACTGAGGGACAAAGAGGGGTACCAGAGAGTATACCTCGACCGCGACAGAACACAAGAAGAAAGGACTACACTGAAAGAGAGGGTACAGAGACGCAAGGAGGAACGAGAAGCAATGAAAATGAGCAGGACCCAGACACAGGAGGAAGGGCAAACACACCCCACAGAATCTCCTACCAAAAGACTCCACCCGCGACATTCCCAACGCAACTGAGCAACCTATACTACAACCCACTCACTGTTCCCTCTGCCACCAACCCCCATATCACAAACCTCACCCCAACAGCTGTCCCTTATGGGCATTCTGACCCCACCCCCATCAACACAAACCCCACCTACACCACAGCCCCATATAGGCCCCCACCAAGGCTCTCGCTCCCCCAACCCCAATATTCTTGCATGACCACAATGATAGAAAAGAAACTAAAAGTTTGGTACACAAACGCGGATGGAATAACGAATAAACATGAGGAGTGGAATGAAAGAATCAGTGAAAAATCCCCAGACATCATAGCAGTCACAGAAACAAAACTCGCTGAGACAATAACAGACACAATCTTCCCAACAGGATATCAGATCCTGAGGAAAGATAGAAGGAGTAGAGGGGGAGGAGGGGTTGCACTGCTCATAAAACACCAATGGGGATTTGAGGAAATGGAAGGCATGGACATGATTGGAGAAAGAGACTACATTGTAGGTACAATTCAGTCCGGAGAACATAAAGTAGTCATTGGAGTGATGTATAACCCACCACAGAACTGCAGGAGGCCAAGAGAGGAGTACGAAGAAAACAACAGGGTGATGGTGGACACACTGGCTGAGGTGGCAAGAAGAGCTCACTCGAGCAGAGCAAAGTTACTGGTAATGGGCGATTTCAACCACAGGGAGATCGACTGGGAAAACCTGGAGCCACATGGGGGTCCCGAAACATGGAGAGCCAAGATGATGGATGTGGTACTTGAAAACCTCATGCATCAACATGTCAGGGACACAACCAGAGAGAGAGAGGGGAGGATGAGCCAGCAAGACTGGATCTTGTGTTCACCCTGAGCAGTTCAGACATTGAGGACATCACTTACGAGAGGCCCCTTGGAGCTAGCGATCATGTGGTTCTGAGTTTTGACTATATAGTAGAGTTACAAGTGGAGAAGGTAACAGGAACTGAAGGGGACAGGCCAAACTATAAAAGGGGGGACTACACAGGTATGAGAAACTTCCTGCAGGAGGTTCAGTGGGACAGAGAAATGGTAGGAAAATCAGTAAACGAGATGATGGAATATGTGGCAACAAAGTGCAAGGAGGCAGAGGAAAGTTTTGTTCCCAAGGGAAACAGAAATAATAGGAAGACCAAAACGAGTCCTTGGTTTACCCGAAGGTGTAGGGAGGCAAAAACTAAGTGCAACAGAGAATGGAAAAGGTACAGGAGGCATAGGACCCAGGAAAACAAGGAGATTAGTAGAAGAGCCAGAAACGAGTATGCGCAGATAAGGAGGGAGGCCCAGCGACAGTATGAAAACGACATAGCATCGAAAGTCAAATCTGACCCGAAACTGCTGTATAGCCACATTAGGAGGAAGACAACAGTCAAGGACCAGGTCATAAGGCTGAGGAAAGAAGGTGGAGAACTCACAAGAAACAATCAAGAGGTATGTGAGGAGCTCAACACGAGATTTAAGGAAGTATTTACAGTAGAGACAGGAAGGACTCTGGGGGGACAGACCAGATGGGGACACCAGCAAGGAATACACCAACAAGTGTTGGACGACATACATACAGATGAGGAGGAGGTGAAGAAACTGCTAAGGGACATCGATACCTCAAAGGCAATGGGACTGGACAACATCTCTCCGTGGGTCCTTAGAGAGGGAGCAGATATGTTGTGCGTACCACTTACCACAATCTTCAACACATCCCTGGAAACTGGGCAACTACCTGAGGTATGGAAGACGGCAAATGTAGTTCCCATTTTCAAAAAAGGAGACAGAAAAGAGGCACTAAACTATAGACCTGTGTCATTGACGTGTATAGTATGCAAAATTATGGAGAAGATTATCAGGAGGAGAGTGGTGGAGCACCTGGAACGGAACAGGAGTATAAATGCCAACCAGCACG
>NC_091376.1:7749212-7829212 GCF_038502225.1 Cherax quadricarinatus
GGTGAGGCTGGCATGAACGTCTGATACTGTACGAAATTCAGTCTGGTATGGTTACAGAGAGGCTGGTACACACTACAGGAAGGTCAGGCTGGCATGAAGGTCTGATACTGTACGAAATTCAGTCTGGTATGGTTACAGAGAGGCTGGTACGCACTTCAGGAAGGTGAGGCTGGCATGAAGGTCTGATACTGTACGAAATTCAGTCTGGTATGGTTACAGAGAGGCTGGTACACACTTCAGGAAGGTGAGGCTGGCATGAACGTCTGATACTGTACGAAATTCAGTCTGGTATGGTTACAGAGAGGCTGGTACACACTACAGGAAGGTGAGGCTGGCATGAACGTCTGATACTGTACGAAATTCAGTCTGGTATGGTTACAGAGAGGCTGGTACACACTTCAGGAAGGTGAGGCTGGCATGAACGTCTGATACTGTACGAAATTCAGTCTGGTATGGTTACAGAGAGGCTGGTACACACTTCAGGAAGGTGAGGCTGGCATGAACGTCTGATACTGTACGAAATTCAGTCTGGTATGGTTACAGAGAGGCTGGTACACACTTCAGGAAGGTCAGGCTGGCATGAAGGTCTGATACTGTACGAAATTCAGTCTGGTATGGTTACAGAGAGGCTGGTACACACTTCAGGAAGGTGAGGCTGGCATGAACGTCTGATACTGTACGAAATTCAGTCTGGTATGGTTACAGAGAGGCTGGTACACACTACAGGAAGGTGAGGCTGGCATGAACGTCTGATACTGTACGAAATTCAGTCTGGTATGGTTACAGAGAGGCTGGTACACACTACAGGAAGGTCAGGCTGGCATGAAGGTCTGATACTGTACGAAATTCAGTCTGGTATGGTTACAGAGAGGCTGGTACACACTTCAGGAAGGTGAGGCTGGCATGAAGGTCTGATACTGTACGAAATTCAGTCTGGTATGGTTACAGAGAGGCTGGTACACACTACAGGAAGGTCAGGCTGGCATGAAGGTCTGATACTGTACGAAATTCAGTCTGGTATGGTTACAGAGAGGCTGGTACACACTACAGGAAGGTGAGGCTGGCATGAACGTCTGATACTGTACGAAATTCAGTCTGGTATGGTTACAGAGAGGCTGGTACACACTACAGGAAGGTGAGGCTGGCATGAACGTCTGATACTGAACGAAATTCAGTCTGGTATGGTTACAGAGAGGCTGGTACACACTACAGGAAGGTCAGGCTGGCATGAAGGTCTGATACTGTACGAAATTCAGTCTGGTATGGTTACAGAGAGGCTGGTACACACTACAGGAAGGTGAGGCTGGCATGAACGTCTGATACTGTACGAAATTCAGTCTGGTATGGTTACAGAGAGGCTGGTACACACTTCAGGAAGGTGAGGCTGGCATGAACGTCTGATACTGAACGAAATTCAGTCTGGTATGGTTACAGAGAGGCTGGTACACACTTCAGGAAGGTCAGGCTGGCATGAAGGTCTGATACTGTACGAAATTCAGTCTGGTGTGGTTACAGAGAGGCTGGTACACACTTCAGGAAGGTGAGGCTGGCATGAAGGTCTGATACTGAACGAAATTCAGTCTGGTATGGTTACAGAGAGGCTGGTACACACTTCAGGAAGGTGAGGCTGGCATGAAGGTCTGATACTGTACGAAATTCAGTCTTGTATGGTTACAGAGAGGCTGGTACACACTTCAGGAAGGTGAGGCTGGCATGAACGTCTGATACTGTACGAAATTCAGTCTGGTATGGTTACAGAGAGGCTGGTACACACTTCAGGAAGGTGAGGCTGGCATGAAGGTCTGATACTGAACGAAATTCAGTCTGGTATGGTTACAGAGAGGCTGGTACACACTTCAGGAAGGTGAGGCTGGCATGAAGGTCTGATACTGTACGAAATTCAGTCTGGTATGGTTACAGAGAGGCTGGTACACACTTCAGGAAGGTGAGGCTGGCATGAACGTCTGATACTGTACGAAATTCAGTCTGGTATGGTTACAGAGAGGCTGGTACACACTACAGGAAGGTCAGGCTGGCATGAACGTCTGATACTGAACGAAATTCAGTCTAGTATGGTTACAGAGAGGCTGGTACACACTTCAGGAAGGTGAGGCTGGCATGAAGGTCTGATACTGAACGAAATTCAGTCTGGTATGGTTACAGAGAGGCTGGTACACACTTCAGGAAGGTGAGGCTGGCATGAAGGTCTGATACTGAACGAAATTCAGTCTGGTATGGTTACAGAGAGGCTGGTACACACTTCAGGAAGGTCAGGCTGGCATGAAGGTCTGATACTGTACGAAATTCAGTCTGGTATGGTTACAGAGAGGCTGGTACACACTTCAGGAAGGTCAGGCTGGCATGAAGGTCTGATACTGTACGAAATTCAGTCTGGTATGGTTACAGAGAGGCTGGTACACACTTCAGGAAGGTGAGGCTGGCATGAACGTCTGATACTGTACGAAATTCAGTCTGGTATGGTTACAGAGAGGCTGGTACACACTTCAGGAAGGTGAGGCTGGCATGAACGTCTGATACTGTACGAAATTCAGTCTGGTATGGTTACAGAGAGGCTGGTACACACTTCAGGAAGGTCAGGCTGGCATGAAGGTCTGATACTGTACGAAATTCAGTCTGGTATGGTTACAGAGAGGCTGGTACACACTTCAGGAAGGTGAGGCTGGCATGAACGTCTGATACTGTACGAAATTCAGTCTGGTATGGTTACAGAGAGGCTGGTACACACTTCAGGAAGGTGAGGCTGGCATGAACGTCTGATACTGTACGAAATTCAGTCTGGTATGGTTACAGAGAGGCTGGTACACACTACAGGAAGGTGAGGCTGGCATGAACGTCTGATACTGTACGAAATTCAGTCTGGTATGGTTACAGAGAGGCTGGTACACACTTCAGGAAGGTGAGGCTGGCATGAACGTCTGATACTGTACGAAATTCAGTCTGGTATGGTTACAGAGAGGCTGGTACACACTTCAGGAAGGTGAGGCTGGCATGAACGTCTGATACTGTACGAAATTCAGTCTGGTATGGTTACAGAGAGGCTGGTACACACTTCAGGAAGGTGAGGCTGGCATGAACGTCTGATACTGTACGAAATTCAGTCTGGTATGGTTACAGAGAGGCTGGTACACACTACAGGAAGGTGAGGCTGGCATGAACGTCTGATACTGTACGAAATTCAGTCTGGTATGGTTACAGAGAGGCTGGTACACACTTCAGGAAGGTGAGGCTGGCATGAACGTCTGATACTGTACGAAATTCAGTCTGGTATGGTTACAGAGAGGCTGGTACACACTTCAGGAAGGTGAGGCTGGCATGAACGTCTGATACTGTACGAAATTCAGTCTGGTATGGTTACAGAGAGGCTGGTACACACTACAGGAAGGTCAGGCTGGCATGAAGGTCTGATACAGTACGAAATTCAGTCTGGTATGGTTACAGAGAGGCTGGTACACACTTCAGGAAGGTGAGGCTGGCATGAACGTCTGATACTGTACGAAATTCAGTCTGGTATGGTTACAGAGAGGCTGGTACACACTTCAGGAAGGTGAGGCTGGCATGAAGGTCAGATACTGTACGAAATTCAGTCTGGTATGGTTACAGAGAGGCTGGTACACACTTCAGGAAGGTGAGGCTGGCATGAAGGTCAGATACTGTACGAAATTCAGTCTGGTATGGTTACAGAGAGGCTGGTACACACTTCAGGAAGGTGAGGCTGGCATGAAGGTCTGATACTGTACGAAATTCAGTCTGGTATGGTTACAGAGAGGCTGGTACACACTTCAGGAAGGTCAGGCTGGCATGAAGGTCTGATACTGTACGAAATTCAGTCTGGTATGGTTACAGAGAGGCTGGTACACACTTCAGGAAGGTGAGGCTGGCATGAAGGTCTGATACTGTACGAAATTCAGTCTGGTATGGTTACAGAGAGGCTGGTACACACTTCAGGAAGGTCAGGCTGGCATGAAGGTCTGATACTGTACGAAATTCAGTCTGGTATGGTTACAGAGAGGCTGGTACACACTACAGGAAGGTGAGGCTGGCATGAAGGTCTGATACTGTACGAAATTCAGTCTGGTATGGTTACAGAGAGGCTGGTACACACTTCAGGAAGGTGAGGCTGGCATGAAGGTCTGATACTGTACGAAATTCAGTCTGGTATGGTTACAGAGAGGCTGGTACACACTTCAGGAAGGTCAGGCTGGCATGAAGGTCTGATACTGTACGAAATTCAGTCTGGTATGGTTACAGAGAGGCTGGTACACACTTCAGGAAGGTGAGGCTGGCATGAAGGTCTGATACTGTACGAAATTCAGTCTGGTATGGTTACAGAGAGGCTGGTACACACTTCAGGAAGGTCAGGCTGGCATGAAGGTCTGATACTGTACGAAATTCAGTCTGGTATGGTTACAGAGAGGCTGGTACACACTACAGGAAGGTGAGGCTGGCATGAAGGTCTGATACTGTACGAAATTCAGTCTGGTATGGTTACAGAGAGGCTGGTACACACTTCAGGAAGGTCAGGCTGGCATGAAGGTCTGATACTGTACGAAATTCAGTCTGGTATGGTTACAGAGAGGCTGGTACACACTTCAGGAAGGTGAGGCTGGCATGAAGGTCTGATACTGTACGAAATTCAGTCTGGTATGGTTACAGAGAGGCTGGTACACACTTCAGGAAGGTCAGGCTGGCATGAAGGTCTGATACTGTACGAAATTCAGTCTGGTATGGTTACAGAGAGGCTGGTACACACTTCAGGAAGGTCAGGCTGGCATGAAGGTCTGATACTGTACGAAATTCAGTCTGGTATGGTTACAGAGAGGCTGGTACACACTTCAGGAAGGTCAGGCTGGCATGAAGGTCTGATACTGTACGAAATTCAGTCTGGTATGGTTACAGAGAGGCTAGTACACACTTCAGGAAGGTCAGGCTGGTTGTTTAGAAAGGACGGTGAAAAAATTACGTTACTGTATTTCTGATAGATGCGAGAAATTAAAAAAAAATGATCAGAAGGAAGAAGAAGAATGTAGAAGATAGAAGGTGGAAGGTAGAAGGTGAAGGAAAGTAGAAGGTAGCAGGTGGAAGGTAGCAGGTGGAAGACAGTAGGTGGAAGGCAGCAGATGGAAGGCAGCAGGTGGAAGATAGCAGGTGGAAGATAGCAGGTGGAAGGCAGCAGATGGAAAGCAGCAGATGGAAGGCAGCAGATGGAAGGCAGCAGATGGAAGGCAGTAGGTGGAAGGCAGCAGATGGAAGGCAGCAGATGGAAGGCAGCAGGTGGAAGGCAGCAGATGGAAGGCAGCAGGTGGAAGGTAGCAGATGGAAGGCAGTAGGTGGAAGGCAGCAGATGGAAGGCAGCAGGTGGAAGATAGCAGGTGGAAGGCAGCAGATGGAAGGCAGCAGATGGAAGGCAGCAGATGGAAGGCAGCAGGTGGAAGGCAGCAGATGGAAGGCAGCAGGTGGAAGATAGCAGGTGGAAGGCAGCAGATGGAAGGCAGCAGGTGGAAGGCAACAGATGGTAGGCAGCAAATGGAAGGCAGCAGGTGGAAGGCAGCAGGTGGAAGGCAGCAGAGGGAAGGAAGCATATGGAAGGCAGCAGATGGTAGGCAGTAGGTGGAAGGCAGCACATGGTACGCAGCAGATGGAAGGCAGCAGATGGTAGGCAGCAGGTGGAAGGCAACAGATGGAAGGAAGCAGGTGGAAGGCAGCAGATAGAAGGCAGCAGATGGAAGGCTGCAGATGGTAGGCAACAGATGGTAGGAAGCAGGTGGAAGGCAGCAGGTGGAAAGCAGCAGATGGAAGGCAGGAGATGATAGGCAGCAGATGAAAGGCAGCAGATGGAAGGTAGCAGATGGAAGGCAGCAGATGGTAGGCAGTAGGTGGAAGGCAGCCCATGGTAGGCAGCAGATGGAAGGCAGCAGGTGGAAGGCAGCTTATGGAAGGCAGCAGATGGTAGGCAGGAGATAGAAGGCAGCAGATGGAAGGCAGTATGTGGAAGGCAGCAGATGGAAGGCAGCAGATGGTAGTCAGCAAATGGAAGGCAGCAGGTGGAAGGCAGGATATAGTAGGCATGAGATGGAAGGCTGCAGATGGTAGGCAGTAGGTGGAAGGCAGCAGATGGAAGGCAGCAGATGGAAGGCAGTAGGTGAAAGGCAGCGGGTGGAAGGCAGCAGATGGAAGGCAGGAGATGGAAGGCAGCAGATGGAAGGCAGCAGATGGATGGCAGCAGATAGAAGGCAGCAGATGGTAGACAGCAAATGGAAGGCAACAGGTGGAAGGCAGGAGATGGTAAGTAGCAGGTGGAAGGCAGCAGGTGGAAAGCTGCAGATGGAAGGCAGGAGATGATAGGCAGCAGATGGAAGGCAGCAGATGGTAGGCAGCAGATGGAAGGCAGAGATGGTATGCAGCAGGTGGAAGGCAGCAGGTGGAAGGCAGCAGGTGGAAAGCTGCAGATGGAAAGCAGGAGATGATAGGCAGCAGATGGAAGGCAGCAGATGGTAGGCAGCAGATGGAAGGCAGAGATGGTATGCAGCAGGTGGAAGGCAGCAGGTGGAAGGCAGGAGGTGGAAGGCAGCAGATGGAAGGCAGGAGATGATAGGCAGCAGATGGAAGGCAGCAGATGGAAGGCAGCAGATGGAAGGCAGCAGATGGTAAGTAGCAGATGGAAGGCAGAGATGGTAGGCAGCAGGTGGAAGGCAGCAGGTGGAAGGCAGCAGGTGGAAAGCTGCAGATGGAAGGTAGGAGATGATAGGCAGCAGATGGAAGGCAGCAGATGGAAGGTAGCAGATGGAAGGCAGCACATGGTAGGCAGCAGATGGAAGGCAGCAGGTGGAAGGCAGCAGATGGAAGGCAACAGATGGTAGGCAGCAGATGGAAGGCAGCAGATGGAAGGAAGCAGGTGGAAGGCAGAAGATGGTAGGCAGCAGATGGAAGGCACCAGATAGAAGGCAGCAGGTGGAAGGCAGCAGATGGTAGGCAGCAGATGGAAGGAAGCAGATGGTAGGCAGCAGGTGGAAGGCAGCAGATGAAAGGCTGCAGATGGTAGGTAGCAGGTGGAAGGCAGCAGATGAAAGGCAGCAGATAGAAGGCAGCAGGTGGAAGGCAGCGGGTGGAAGGCAGCGGGTGGAAGGCAGCGGGTGGAAGGCAGCAGATGAAAGGCAGCAGATGGAAGGCAGCAGATGGAAGGCAGCAGATGGAAGGCAGCAGATGGAAGGCAGCAAATGGAAGGCAGCAGATGGAAGGCGGCCGATAGAAGGCAGCAGATGGAAGGCAGCAGATGGTAGACAGCAAATGGAAGGCAGCAGGTGGAAGGTAGCAGGTGGAAGGCAGGAGATGATAGGCAGCAGATGGAAGGCAGGAGATGATAGGCAGCAGATGGAAGGCAGCAGACGGAAGGCAGCAGATGGAAGGCAGCAGATGGAAGGCAGCAGATGGAAGGCAGCAGATGGAAGGCAGCAGATGGAAGGCAGCAGGTGGAAGGTAGCAGGTGGAAGGCAGCAGGTGGAAGGCAGCAGGTGGAAGGCAGCAGGTGGAAGGCAGGAGATGATAGGCAGCAGATGGAAGGCAGCAGACGGAAGGCAGCAGATGGAAGGCAGCAGATGGAAGGCAGCAGATGGAAGGCAGCAGACGGAAGGCAGCAGACGGAAGGCAGCAGATGGAAGGCAGCAGATGGAAGGAAGCAGATGGAAGGCAGCAGATGGAAGGCAGCAGATGGAAGGCAGCAGATGGAAGGCAGCAGGTGTAGTTTAGTGTAAACATGTATAAAACCCTAATCCTAAAATATTACGTCACTTCTAACATAATTTCCGTAGCAGGCTGGTCGTCTCCCACCGAGGCAAGGTGACCCATAAATGAAACACATTCACCGTCACTCACTCTATCACTGTGTTGCTAGAGGCGCCCAGATACTAAACAATATGGATCTTACACCGAATCTGCAAGAGAGTAATTAGTGCCTAAGTGTTCACAATAAAGCCAATAGACTTTTTAGATTCATATCAAGAACTCCGGGAGATAAATTAGACACATGTGCAACACCTGGGTATCTTTATTGTGGAAACGTTTCGCCACACAGTGGCTTCATCAGTCCTGTACAAAGACGAATGTTGAAGATTGGAAGGAGTTTGAGGTAGTCAGTCATTCCGACGTTCACTATTCTTCTTTGTTTAGGACTGATGAAGTCACTGTGTGGAGAAACGTTTCCTCAACAGAGATTCCAATATGTTGCATAAGTGTCTCAATCTTCAACTTGTCGGTTTTCAAAATCATTTATCACATAAGGGGGATTACCAATAGACCCCTGGCTGTCTTCAAGACCCCTGGCTGTCTTCAAGACCCCTGGCTGTCTTCAAGACCCCTGGCTATCTTCAACACCCCTGACTGTCTTCAAGACCCCTGACTGTCTTCAAGACCCCTGGCTGTCTTCAAGACCCCTGGCTGTCTTCAAGACCCTTGGTTGTCTTCAAGACCCCTGGATGTCTTCAACACCCCTGGCTGTCTTCAAGACCCCTGGCTGTCTTCAAGACCCCTGGCTGTCTTCAAGACCCTTGGTTGTCTTCAAGACCCCTGGCTGTCTTCAACACCCCTGGCTGTCTTCAAGACCCCTGGCTGTCTTCAAGACCCCTGACTGTCTTCAAGACCCCTGGCTGTCTTCAAGACCCCTGGCTGTCTTCAAGACCCTTGGTTGTCTTCAAGACCCCTGGCTGTCTTCAAGACCCCTGGCTGTCTTCAAGACCCCTGGCTGTCTTCAAGACCCCTGGCTGTCTTCAAGACCCCTGACTGTCTTCAAGACCCCTGGCTGTCTTCAAGACCCCTGGCTGTCTTCAAGACCCATGGTTGTCTTCAAGACCCCTGGCTGTCTTCAAGACCCCTGGCTGTCTTCAAGACCCCTGGCTGTCTTCAAGACCCCTGGCTGTCTTCAAGACCCTTGGTTGTCCTCAAGACCCCTGACTGTCTTCAAGACCCCTGGCTGTCTTTAAGACCCTGGCTGTCTTCAAGACCCCTGGCTGTCTTCAAGACCCCTGGCTGTCTTCAAGACCCCTGGCTGTCTTCAAGACCCCTGACTGTCTTCAAGACCCCTGGCTGTCTTCAAGACCCCTGGCTGTCTTCAAGACCCATGGTTGTCTTCAAGACCCCTGGCTGTCTTCAAGACCCCTGGCTGTCTTCAAGACCCCTGGCTGTCTTCAAGACCCCTGGCTGTCTTCAAGACCCTTGGTTGTCCTCAAGACCCCTGACTGTCTTCAAGACCCCTGGCTGTCTTTAAGACCCTGGCTGTCTTCAAGACCCCTGGCTGTCTTCAAGACCCTTGGTTATCCTCAAGACCCCTCACTGTCTTTAAGATCCCTGGCTGTCTTCAAGACCCCTGGCTGTCTTCAAGACCCCTGGCTGTCTTCAAGACCCCTGGCTGTCTTCAAGACCCTTGGTTGTCCTCAAGACCCCTGGATGTCTTCAAGACCCCTGGATGTCTTCAAGACCCCTTGATGTCTTCAAGACCCCCAGATGTCTTCAAGACCCCTGGCTGTCTTCAAGACCCCTGAATGTCTTCAAGACCCTTGGTTGTCCTCAAGACCCCTGACTGTCTTCAAGAACCCTGGCTGTCTTCAAGACTCCTGGATGTCTTCAAGACCTCTGGCTGTCTTCAAGACCCCTGACTGTCTTCAAGACCCTTGGCTGTCTTCAAGATTCCTGGATGTCTTCAAGACCCATGCCTGTCTTCATGACCCTTGGCTGTCTTCAAGACCCTTGGCTGTCATCAAGACCCCTGGCTGCCTTCAAGGCCCCTGGCTGTCTTCAAGACCCCTGGCTGTCTTCAAGACCCCTGGCTGTCTTCAAGACTCCTGGATGTCTTCAAGACCATTGGGTGTCGTCAAGACCTCTAACTGTCATCAAGACCCTTGCTGTCTTCAAGGCCCCTGGCTGTCTTCGAGACCCCTGGTTGTCTTCAAGACCCCTGTTTGTTTTCAAGATCCCTGACTGTCTTCAAGACCCTTGGCTGTCTTCAAGACCCCTGGATGTCTTCAAGACCCTTGGCTGTCTTCAAGACCCCTGACTGTCTTCAAGATCCTTGGCTGTCTTCAAGACCCCTGGCTACCTTCAAGGCCCCTGGCTGTCTTCAAGACCCCTGGCTGTCTTCAAGGCCCCTGGCTGTCTTCAAGACTCCTGGATGTCTTCAAGACCATTGGCTGTCGTCATGACCTCTAACTGTCATCAAGACCCTTGCTGTCTTCAAGGCCCCTGGCTGTCTTCGAGACCCCTGGTTGTCTTCAAGACCCCTGTTTGTTTTCAAGATCCCTGACTGTCTTCAAGACCCTTGGCTGTCTTCAAGACCCCTGGATGTCTTCAAGACCCTTGGCTGTCTTCAAGACCCCTGGATGTCTTCAAGACCCTTGGCTGTCTCCAAGACCCCTGGATGTCTTCAAGACCCTTTGATATCTTCAAGACCACTGGATGTCTTCAAGACCCCTGGATGTCTTCAAGACCCCTGGATGTCTTCAATATCCCTGGATGACTTCAAGACCCCTGGATGACTTCAAGACCCCTTGATGTCTTCAAGACCCTTGGATGCCTTCAAGACCCCTGGTTGTGTTCAAGACCTCTGGCTGTCTTCAAGACCCTTGGCTGTCTTCAAGACCCCTGGATGTCTTCAAAACCCTTTGATGTCTTCAAGACCCCTGGATGTCTTCAAGACCCCTGGATGTCTTCAAGATCCCTGGATGACTTCAAGACCCCTGGATGACTTCAAGACCCTTTGATGTCTTCAAGACCCCTGGATGTCTTCAAGACCCTTGGCTGTCTTCAAGACCTCTGGCTGTCTTCAAGACCTCTGGCTGTCTTCAAGACCCCTGGCTGTCTTCAAGACCCCTGGCTGTCTTCAAGACCCCTGGCTGTCTTCAAGATCCCTGACTGTCTTCAAGACCCCTGACTGTCTTCAAGACCCCTGGCTGTCTTCAAGACCCATGGTTGTCTTCAAGACCCCTGGCTGTCTTCAACACCCCTGGCTGTCTTCAAGACCCCTGGCTGTCTTCAAGACCCCTGGCTGTCTTCAAGACCCCTGGCTGTCTTCAAGACCCTTGGTTGTCCTCAAGACCCCTGACTGTCTTCAAGACCCCTGGCTGTCTTCAAGACCCCTGGCTGTCTTCAAGACCCCTGGCTGTCTTCAAGACCCTTGGTTATCCTCAAGACCCCTCTCTGTCTTTAAGATCCCTGGCTGTCTTCAAGACCCCTGGCTGTCTTCAAGACCCCTGGCTGTCTTCAAGACCCCTGGCTGTCTTCAAGACCCTTGGTTGTCCTCAAGACCCCTGACTGTCTTTAAGATCCCTGGCTGTCTTCAAGACCCCTGGCTGTCTTCAAGACCCCTGGCTGTCTTCAAGACCCCTGGCTGTCTTCAAGACCCCTGGATGTCTTCAAGACCCCTAGCTGTCTTCAAGACCCCAGGCTGTCTTCAAGACCCCTGGCTGTCTTCAAGACCTCTGGCTGTCTTCAAGACCCCTGGCTGTCTTCAAGACCCCTGGATGTCTTCAAGACCCCTGGATGCCTTCAAGACCCCTGGATGTCTTCAAGACCCCCAGATGTCTTCAACACCCCTGGCTGTCTTCAAGACCCCTGAATGTCTTCAAGACCCTTGGTTGTCCTCAAGTCCCCTGACTGTCTTCAAGAACCCTGGCTGTCTTCAAGACTCCTGGATGTCTTCAAGACCTCTGGCTGTCTTCAAGACCCCTGACTGTCTTCAAGACCCTTGGCTGTCTTCAAGATTCCTGGATGTCTTCAAGACCCATGCCTGTCTTCATGACCCTTGGCTGTCTTCAAGACCCTTGGCTGTCATCAAGACCCCTGGCTGCCTTCAAGGCCCCTGGCTGTCTTCAAGACCCCTGGCTGTCTTCAAGACCCCTGGCTGTCTTCAAGACTCCTGGATGTCTTCAAGACCATTGGGTGTCGTCAAGACCTCTAACTGTCATCAAGACCCTTGCTGTCTTCAAGGCCCCTGGCTGTCTTCGAGACCCCTGGTTGTCTTCAAGACCCCTGTTTGTTTTCAAGATCCCTGACTGTCTTCAAGACCCTTGGCTGTCTTCAAGACCCCTGGATGTCTTCAAGACCCTTGGCTGTCTTCAAGACCCCTGACTGTCTTCAAGATCCTTGGCTGTCTTCAAGACCCCTGGCTACCTTCAAGGCCCCTGGCTGTCTTCAAGACCCCTGGCTGTCTTCAAGGCCCCTGGCTGTCTTCAAGACTCCTGGATGTCTTCAAGACCATTGGCTGTCGTCAAGACCTCTAACTGTCATCAAGACCCTTGCTGTCTTCAAGACCCCTGGCTCTCTTCAAGACCCCTAGCTGTCTTCAAGACCCCAGGCTGTCTTCAAGACCCCTGGCTGTCTTCAAGACCCCTGGCTGTCTTCAAGACCCCTGGCTGTCTTCAAGACCCCTGGCTGTCTTCAAGACCCCTGGCTGTCTTCAAGACCCCTGGCTGTCTTCAAGACCTCTGGCTGTCTTCAAGACCCCTGGCTGTCTTCAAGACCCCTGGATGTCTTCAAGACCCCTGGATGTCTTCAAGACCCCTGGATGTCTTCAAGACCCCCAGATGTCTTCAAGACCCCTGGCTGTCTTCAAGACCCCTGAATGTCTTCAAGACCCTTGGTTGTCCTCAAGACCCCTGACTGTCTTCAAGAACCCTGGATGTCTTCAAGACTCCTGGATGTCTTCAAGACCTCTGGCTGTCTTCAAGACCCCTGACTGTCTTCAAGACCCTTGGCTGTCTTCAAGATTCCTGGATGTCTTCAAGACCCATGCCTGTCTTCATGACCCTTGGCTGTCTTCAAGACCCTTGGCTGTCATCAAGACCCCTGGCTGCCTTCAAGGCCCCTGGCTGTCTTCAAGACCCCTGGCTGTCTTCAAGACCCCTGGCTGTCTTCAAGACTCCTGGATGTCTTCAAGACCATTGGGTGTCGTCAAGACCTCTAACTGTCATCAAGACCCTTGCTGTCTTCAAGGCCCCTGGCTGTCTTCGAGACCCCTGGTTGTCTTCAAGACCCCTATTTGTTTTCAAGATCCCTGACTGTCTTCAAGACCCTTGGCTGTCTTCAAGACCCCTGGATGTCTTCAAGACCCTTGGCTGTCTTCAAGACCCCTGACTGTCTTCAAGATCCTTGGCTGTCTTCAAGACCCCTGGCTACCTTCAAGGCCCCTGGCTGTCTTCAAGACCCCTGGCTGTCTTCAAGGCCCCTGGCTGTCTTCAAGACTCCTGGATGTCTTCAAGACCATTGGCTGTCGTCAAGACCTCTAACTGTCATCAAGACCCTTGCTGTCTTCAAGGCCCCTGGCTGTCTTCGAGACCCCTGGTTGTCTTTAAGACCCCTGTTTGTTTTCAAGATCCCTGACTGTCTTCAAGACCCTTGGCTGTCTTCAAGACCCCTGGATGTCTTCAAGACCCTTGGCTGTCTTCAAGACCCCTGGATGTCTTCAAGACCCTTGGCTGTCTCCAAGACCCCTGGATGTCTTCAAGACCCTTTGATATCTTCAAGACCACTGGATGTCTTCAAGACCCCTGGATGTCTTCAAGACCCCTGGATGTCTTCAATATCCCTGGATGACTTCAAGACCCCTGGATGACTTCAAGACCCCTTGATGTCTTCAAGACCCTTGGATGCCTTCAAGACCCCTGGTTGTGTTCAAGACCTCTGGCTGTCTTCAAGACCCTTGGCTGTCTTCAAGACCCCTGGATGTCTTCAAAACCCTTTGATGTCTTCAAGACCCCTGGATGTCTTCAAGACCCCTGGATGTCTTCAAGATCCCTGGATGACTTCAAGACCCCTGGATGACTTCAAGACCCTTTGATGTCTTCAAGACCCCTGGATGTCTTCAAGACCCTTGGCTGTCTTCAAGACCCCTGACTGTCTTCAAGATCCTTGGCTGTCTTCAAGACCCCTGGCTACCTTCAAGGCCCCTGGCTGTCTTCAAGACCCCTGGCAGTCTTCAAGGCCCCTGGCTGTCTTCAAGACTCCTGGATGTCTTCAAGACCATTGGCTGTCGTCAAGACCTCTAACTGTCATCAAGACCCTTGCTGTCTTCAAGGCCCCTGGCTGTCTTCGAGACCCCTGGTTGTCTTCAAGACCCCTGTTTGTTTTCAAGATCCCTGACTGTCTTCAAGACCCTTGGCTGTCTTCAAGACCCCTGGATGTCTTCAAGACCCTTGGCTGTCTTCGAGACCCCTGGATGTCTTCAAGACCCTTGGCTGTCTCCAAGACCCCTGGATGTCTTCAAGACCCTTTTATATCTTCAAGACCACTGGATGTCTTCAAGACCCCTGGATGTCTTCAAGACCCCTGGATGTCTTCAATATCCCTGGATGACTTCAAGACCCCTGGATGACTTCAAGACCCCTTGATGTCTTCAAGACCCTTGGATGCCTTCAAGACCCCTGGTTGTGTTCAAGACCTCTGGCTGTCTTCAAGACCCTTGGCTGTCTTCAAGACCCCTGGATGTCTTCAAAACCCTTTGATGTCTTCAAGACCCCTGGATGTCTTCAAAACCCTTTGATGTCTTCAAGACCCCTGGATGTCTTCAAGACCCCTGGATGTCTTCAAGATCCCTGGATGACTTCAAGACCCCTGGATGACTTCAAGACCCTTTGATGTCTTCAAGACCCCTGGATGTCTTCAAGACCCTTGGCTGTCTTCAAGACCTCTGGCTGTCTTCAAGACCTCTGGTTGTCTTCATGACCTCTGGTTGTCTTCAAGACCCCTGGCTGTCTTCAAGACCTCTGGTTGTCTTCAAGACCCCTGGCTGTCTTCAAGACCTCTGGCTGTCTTCAACACCCCTGGTTGTCTTCAAGACCCCTGGCTGTCTTCAAGACCTCTGGTTGTCTTCAAGACCTCTGGTTGTCTTCAAGACCTCTGGCTGTCTTCAAGACCCCTGGCTGTCTTCAAGACCTCTGGTTGTCTTCAAGACCCCTGGTTGTCTTCAAGACCTCTGGTTGTCTTCAAGACCCCTGGCTGTCTTCAAGACCTCTGGTTGTCTTCAAGACCCCTGGCTGTCTTTAAGACCTCTGGCTGTCTTCAAGACCCCTGGTTGTCTTCAAGACCCCTGGCTGTCTTCAAGACCTCTGGTTGTCTTCAAGACCCCTGGCTGTCTTCAAGACCTCTGGTTGTCTTCAAGACCTCTGGTTGTCTTCAAGACCCCTGGCTGTCTTCAAGACCTCTGGCTGTCTTCAAGACCTCTGGTTGTCTTCAAGACCCCTGGCTGTCTTCAAGACCTCTGGCTGTCTTCAAGACCCCTGGCTGTCTTCAAGACCTCTGGTTGTCTTCAAGACCCCTGGCTGTCTTCAAGACCTCTGGCTGTCTTCAAGACCCCTGGTTGTCTTCAAGACCCCTGGCTGTCTTCAAGACCTCTGGTTGTCTTCAAGACCTCTGGTTGTCTTCAAGACCCCTGGCTGTCTTCAAGACCCCTGGCTGTCTTCAAGACCTCTGGTTGTCTTCAAGACCTCTGGTTGTCTTCAAGACCCCTGGTTGTCTTCAAGACCCCTGGCTGTCTTCAAGACCTCTGGTTGTCTTCAAGACCTCTGGTTGTCTTCAAGACCCCTGGCTGTCTTCAAGACCTCTGGCTGTCTTCAAGACCTCTGGCTGTCTTCAAGACCTCTGGCTGTCTTCAAGACCTCTGGCTGTCTTCAAGACCTCTGGCTGTCTTCAAGACCTCTGGCTGTCTTCAAGACCCCTGGTTGTCTTCAAGACCCATGGTTGTCTTCAAGACCCCTGGCTGTCTTCAAGACCTCTTGCTGTCTTCAAGACCCCTGGCTGTCTTCAAGACCCCTGGCTGTCTTCAAGACCCCTGGCTGTCTTCAAGACCCCTGGCTGTCTTCAAGACCCCTGGCTGTCTTCAATAAGATGCTGGACAGACACCTGTAGTCAGTACCTGACCTGCCAGGCTGTGGCTCGTACGTTGGTTTTCGTGCGACCAACAGTAACAGCCTGGTTGATCAGACCCTGATCCACCACGAGGCCTGGTCATGGACCGGCCTCGGGGGCACTGACCCCCAAAACCCCCTCCAGGTATGACTGAAATGTACGAACGGAAAACAAGAATAACCCGGTGAAAATAACTTACCAAGACAAAACTCAAAAAAAAAGGAATCAAATTGGATAGATTTAGATTTAGAATAGAAGTTAGATTTAGAAAAGAAGTGATATCTTTAGATTGATTCTGGAATGGTAAGATGATACAGGAGAGATAAGGAAGAAGATACTTATCTATAGATAAGGAACCGTTGTAACACAGTCTTCACATCTCTACTGATCCTGTCTACTTCCTGAACGTGACTGAAGAAGCCTACTGTGTAGGCGAAACGTTTCGGAATAAAGTTACCTAACTGTTGCACATGTGTCTTACCTAACAACCTGTCGGTATTGTATACCATTTTAATGTTTCGTAATACAGAGATAACTGCCACCATATATACTCGTTTTCTCAGTTCTCTGTATTAGGTAAGTAAGACACATAGGCAACAGTTAGGCAACTTTATTCCGAAACGTTTCGCCTACACAGTAGGCTTCTTCAGTCGAATACAGAAAGTAGGCAGGAACAGTAGAGATGTGAAGACGATGTAATCAGTCCATCACCCTTAAAGTCGTAGATTTGAGGTTGTCAGTCCCTCAGCCTGGAGAAGTTCAGTTCCATAGTCAGGAACTATCTGGAGATCAAGCGACAGTGCGGAGACTTAAATACTGTCGGAAGGAGAGGTGCAGAGTAGTAGTAGTAGTGAGAATGTAGCCACTGAGAGGACACGTCCCTCTTAGATCAAACCTTTCTCACTTGAAAAAGTTGTCCAAGGAGTTTTCTGTACCAAGATGCCATTGTGTTGCAGTATACAATACCGACAGATTAGTAAGTAAGACATATAGAACTGGAGAACAGAACTTCTCCAGGCTGAGGGACTGACAACCTCAAATCTACGACTTTAAGGGTGATGGACTGATTACATCGTCTTCACATCTCTACTGTTCCTGCCTACTTTCTGTATTCGACTGAAGAAGCCTACTGTGTAGGCGAAACGTTTCGGAATAAAGCTGCCTACTGTTGCCTATGTGTCTTACTTACCAATCTGTCGGTATTGTATACCATTTTGATGTTCACTCTGTATTAGGACTGAAACCCTCTCGGGGCTAAATAGTTTCTCTAATTAATGTCCCGATCTGTACGTAAATCTCTGTCCTTGGTATCAAGAGAGACATTTCCTTGATACCTTGACATTATATGGTAAATTTTCCGCCTGCCAGCTGACCTCTAGCTAGAAGACACATGTGCAACAATTGGGTATCCTTAGTTAGGAAACGTTTCGCCACACAGTGGATTCATCAGTCTTCATTGACTACATTCCTGTCAGACACAGCAACATCTTGGGGTCTAAATGCAGGGAATTCTTCACATGACCTACTTCCACATGTGGGTTTGTCCACTGTGATACCACTAACCACTGCTGCACCTCACCTGTTTACAGTATATAAGCCACTTCTTCGCACATATCCTATGTTCTTTTCAGGATTGATGGACTGATTACATCGACTCAAAGCTCAGGGACTGATTACCTCAAACTCCCGATCTTCACCATTCTTCTGTGTATAGGACTGATGAAGCCACTGCGTGGCGAAACGTTTCCTCAGTACGATACGTAAGTGTTACCTAGGGCCTACTAGAGGGTATTCCGGGGGCCAACGCCCCCGCAGCCCGGTCCACGACCAGGCCTCCCGGTGGGTCAGGGTCTGATCAACCAGTGTGTTGCTCACTATGCAACTACATCAGCAACACTACTCAATTATGGAACACAAGGCTATGTAGCAGCTATACGAAGCCTCAGCGAAGCAGTGGAGCATTAGGCCTATACTCTGCCACTCTCACAATCGCCTGTGACATCAACCATAATGCACTTGCCTGCACCAGGCCTACCCGCGGCCAGGGGACCGCCCCAGACAATAGCATCTCCCCCAGCTCCCAGGCCTAGCTGCAGCTGCGTGGAGCTGCAGTTGAGTTCTGGAAGCTTTCAACCCTCTGCAAGTCTTACAAAAACACGTAGGAACAATGAAGGTTGGGTAGCCTGGTATGTGAACAACGAGGCCTAAGGCCTACAATGAACACCTCTGCCACCCTCCTTTGCTTATCAAATATTTGGTGTTTACAGTAACACTGAGAAGCTAGGATACAACCTAGTCTTCTGAAGTTAGAGGCTGTGTTACTTAAACTGTTTCTAGCCTGAAAATATAACTGGCCTTCTAAAATTATAGGCTGTGCACCTGGGATTATTATTGTTATTATTATATTATACATACATACACACATACACACACACACACACACACACACACACACACACACACACTCATATATATATATATATATATATATATATATATATACATATATATATATATATATATATATATATATATATATATATATATATATATATATATATATATATATATATATATGTGTGTGTGTGTGTGTGTGTGTGTGTGTGTACTCACCTATTTGTACTCACCTATTTGTGGTTGCAGGGGTCGAGTCTTAGCTCCTGGCCCTGCCTCTTCACCGGTTGCTACTGGGCCCTCTCTCTCCCCGCTCCATGAGCTTTATCAAACCTCGTCTTAAAACTGTGTATGGTTCCTGCCTCCACTACGTCATTTTCTAGGCTATTCCACTGCCTTACAACTCTATGACTGAAGAAATACTTCCTACTATCTCTCTGACTCATTTGTGTCTTCAACTTCCAATTGTGGCCTCTTGTTTCTGTGTCCCCTCCCTGGAACATCCTGTCTTTGTCCACCTTGTCTATTCCACGCAGTATTTTATATGTCGTTATCATGTCTCTCCTGACCCTCCTGTCCTCCAGTGTCGTCAGGCCGATTTCCCTTAATCTTTCTTCATAGGACATTCCCCTTAGCTCTGGAACTAACCTTGTGTGTGTGTGTGTCAGGTCCAACTCACATCCACTCATGTATTTATCTAACCTATTTTTAAAACTACACAAAGTTTTAGCCTCTATAACTGTACTCGGGAGTTTGTTCCACTCATCCACAACTCTATTACCAAACCAGTACTTTCCTATATCCTTCCTGAATCTGAATTTTTCCAACTTAAAACCATTGCTGCGAGTCCTGTCTAGGCTAGATATTTTCAGCACGCTATTTACATCCCCTTTATTTGATAAATTAGACACATGTGCAACTCTTGGGTATCTTTATTGAGGAAACGTTTCGCCACACAGTGGCTTCATCAGTCCATACAAAGGAGAAAAGTGAAGAACAGGAGGAGAATGAGGTAATCAGTCCCTCAACCTTGAGTCGATGTGGTCAGTCCATCAGTCTTGAATAGAATACAGCATATGGGCAGAGAAATAGCTTATATACCGTAGGCAGGAGAGGTGCAGCAGTCGTAGGTGGTGTCACATTTGTCCAATATTCTTCACGTATCTCCTTCGTATGGACTGATGAAGCCACTGTGTGGCGAAACGTTTCCTCAATAAAGATACCCAAGAGTTGCACATGTGTCTAATTTATCAACATGTCGGTTCTCTGAACCATTCATCTACACCCCCTTTATTTATTCCCGTTTTCTAGTTATACATCTCAGTTATATCCCCACTAATTCTACGCCTTTCATGAGTGATAACTTAAACATATGTGCAACACCTAGGAGTGTGTTGTTTAAACTATGTATACATAAGCAAATTTGCCGGTGACACCAAAATAGGCCGTCGAATTCATTCTGACGAGGACATTCGAGCACTCCAGGAAGATTTGAATAGACTGATGCAGTGGTCGGAGAAGTGGCAGATGCAGTTTAATATAGACAAATGCAAAGTTCTAAATGTTGGACAGGACAATAACCATGCCACATATAAACTAAATAATGTAGATCTTAATATTACGGATTGCGAAAAAGATTTAGGAGTTCTGGTTAGCAGTAATCTGAAACCAAGACAACAGTGCATAAGTGTTCGCAATAAAGCTAATAGAATCCTTGGCTTCATATCAAGAAGCATAAATAATAGGAGTCCTCAGGTTGTTCTTCAACTCTATACATCCTTGGTTAGGCCTCATTTAGATTATGCTGCACAGTTTTGGTCACCGTATTACAGAATGGATATAAATGCTCTGGAAAACGTACAAAGGAGGATGACAAAGTTGATCCCATGTATCAGAAACCTTCCCTATGAGGATAGACTAAGGGCCCTGAAACTGCACTCTCTAGAAAGACGTAGAATTAGGGGGGATATGATTGAGGTGTATAAATGGAAGACAGGAATAAATAAAGGGGATGTAAATAGTGTGCTGAAAATATCTAGCCTAGACAGGACTCGCAGCAATGGTTTTAAGTTGGAAAAATTCAGATTCAGGAAGGATATAGGAAAGTACTGGTTTGGTAATAGAGTTGTGGATGAGTGGAACAAACTCTCAAGTACAGTTATTGAGGCTAAAACGTTGTGTAGGTTTAAAAATAGGTTATATAAATACATGAGTGGGTGTGGGTGGGTGTGAGTTGGACCTGACTAGCTTGGGCAACCAGCTCTGGTGCGGTGCTCTTTCCTTAAGTGGAAGTGACCTGACTAGGTGGTCATTGTTCTAGGCCGGGGGGTGGCATGGTCCTGCTTCGCATGGGTCAGTAGGCCTTCTGCAGTGTTCCTTGTTTCTCACGTTCTTATGTTCTTATATACACACTAGTGCTCTCGGTGCCATACAGTGACAGCAGTGAAGTCTTCTGTGCTACATTTCGCCCATGAGTGGACTTTGTCAAATGCATAGAATATAGGGCATCCAGGGTGGGTAGTCAGGTGTAAGTTATCACAAGAGGTTAGAGTGATATAAAAGTGAGAGGGGCAGTGTCTCAGTAGGTCTGTCCTCTCTGTTTACAACTTGTCCGTGTTACGCCCTTATTAATATATGACAGATGTTCTTCAAAATTCATATTAAATAAATAATTTGCATACATACACACACGCGATATATATATATATATATATATATATATATATATATATATATATATATATATATATATATATATATATATATATATATATATATATATATATATATATATATACATAGCGTATAAACAGGTGATATCACAATATACAAAGCAACCACTGTGAAAATATAGTGAAATTGCAAACGCTTTCGTGATTTCTCACATCATCAAGGAACTGTAATAATAACAGAACAGCAGAAGACTTATTAAGGCTGAGATATCACCTCACTGTCACGTCCAGCATTACTCCCGTCCCATTAAGATCCCGGTGAGATGGTTATTATCTAGATTTTTATTCATTATACACAAAGTTGTACTTAACTATCCTGGGCAGGATTTGTTGATTAGTTTTGATACAAAATATTCCATATACAAATTGCTAAGGAGAGGTGAGAGAGGCTTTCACATTGCCATACCAAATACTGCTGGCTGTGTCTACAAGATTCCCTGTACTCACCTATTTGAGGTTGCAAGGGTTGATTCATAGCTCCTGGCCCCGCCTCTTCGCTGGTCGCTACTAGGTCCATTCTCCCCCTGTTATAAGAGATTTATCGTTCCTTTTCTGAAAGGTAATTCTGGCTAGTAGTGAGCAGTTTGTAGTCGATCGGCTTTAAACCCAATTATATGGTCCAGGGTGTGGTTTAATGTACTGTAAGGTGGTTGTGTGGTCGAGGGTGTGGCTTAATGTACTGTAAGGTGGTTGTTTGGTTCAGGGTGTGGCTTAATGTATTGTAAGGTGGTTGTGTGGTCCAGGGTGTGGCTTATTGTACTGTAAGGTGGTTGTGTGGTTCAGGGTGTGGCTTAATGTACTGTAAGGTGGTTGTTTGGCTCAGGGTGTGGCTTATTGTACTGTAAGGTGGTTGTGTGGTCCAGGGTGTGGCTTAATGTAATATAAGGTGGTTGTGTGGTTCAGGGTGTGGCTTAATGTACTGTAAGTTGGTTGTTTGGTTCAGGGTGTGGTTTATTGTACTGTAAGGTGGTTGTGTGGTTCAGGGTGTGGCTTAATGTACTGTAAGGTGGTTGTTTGGTTCAGGGTGTGGCTTAATGTACTGTAAGGTGGTTGTGTGGTCCAGGGTGTGGCTTAATGTACTGTAAGGTGGTTGTGTGGTTCAGGGTGTGGCTTAATGTACTGTAAGGTGGTTGTGTGGTTCAGGGTGTGGCTTAATGTACTGTAAGTTGGTTGTTTGGTTCAGGGTGTGGCTTATTGTACTGTAAGTTGGTTGTTTGGTTCAGGGTGTGGCTTAATGTACTGTAAGGTGGTTGTGTGGTTCAGGGTGTGGCTTAATGTACTGTAAGTTGGTTGTTTGGTTCAGGGTGTGGCTTAATGTACTGTAAGTTGGTTGTTTGGTTCAGGGTGTGGCTTAATGTACTGTAAGTTGGTTGTTTGGTTCAGGGTGTGGCTTATTGTACTGTAAGGTGGTTGTTTGGTTCAAGGTGTGGCTTAATGTACTGTAAGTTGGTTGTTTGGTTCAAGGTGTGGCTTAATGTACTGTAAGGTGGTTGTGTGGTCCAGGGTGTGGCTTAATGTACTGTAAGTTGGTTGTTTGGCTCAGGGTGTGGCTTAATGTACTGTAAGGTGGTTGTGTGGTTCAGGGTGTGGGTTAATGCACTGTAAGTTGGTTGTTTGGCTCAGGGTGTGGCTTATTGTACTGTAAGTACTATTGGTTGTGTGGTCCAGGGTGTGGCTTAATGTACTGTAAGTTGGTTGTTTGGTTCAGGGTGTGGCTTAATGTACTGTAAGGTGGTTGTGTGGTTCAGGGTGTGGCTTAATGTACTGTAAGTTGGTTGTTTGGTTCAGGGTGTGGCTTATTGTACTGTAAGTTGGTTGTTTGGTTCAGGGTGTGGCTTAATGTACTGTAAGGTGGTTGTGTGGTTCAGGGTGTGGCTTAATGTACTGTAAGTTGGTTGTTTGGTTCAGGGTGTGGCTTAATGTACTGTAAGTTGGTTGTTTGGTTCAGGGTGTGGCTTAATGTACTGTAAGGTGGTTGTGTGGTTCAGGGTGTGGCTTAATGTACTGTAAGTTGGTTGTTTGGTTCAGGGTGTGGCTTAATGTACTATAAGGTGGTTGTGTGGTTCAGGGTGTGGCTTATTGTACTGTAAGTTGGTTGTTTGGTTCAGGGTGTGGCTTAATGTACTGTAAGGTGGTTGTGTGGTTCAGGGTGTGGCTTAATGTACTGTAAGTTGGTTGTTTGGTTCAGGGTGTGGCTTATTGTACTGTAAGTTGGTTGTTTGGTTCAGGGTGTGGCTTAATGTACTGTAAGGTGGTTGTGTGGTTCAGGGTGTGGCTTAATGTACTGTAAGTTGGTTGTTTGGTTCAGGGTGTGGTTTATTGTACTGTAAGGTGGTTGTGTGGTTCAGGGTGTGGCTGTAAGTTGGTTGTTTGGTTAGGGTGTGGCTTAATGTACTGTAAGTTGGTTGTTTGGTTCAGGGTGTGGCTTAGGGTGTGGCTTATTGTACTGTAAGTTGGTTGTTTGGTTCAGGGTGTGGCTTATTGTACTGTAAGTTGGTTGTGTGGTTCAGGGTGTGGCTTATTGTACTGTAAGTTGGTTGTGTGGTTCAGGGTGTGGCTTATTGTACTGTAAGGTGGTTGTGTGGTTCAGGGTGTGGCTTAATGTACTATAAGGTGGTTGTGTGGTTCAGAGTGTGGCTTATTGTACTGTAAGGTGGTTGTGTGGTTCAGGGTGTGGCTTATTGTACTGTAAGTTGGTTGTGTGGTTCAGGGTGTGGCTTAATGTACTGTAAGGTGGTTGTGTGGTTCAGGGTGTGGCTTATTGTACTGTAAGTTGGTTGTGTGGTTCAGGGTGTGGCTTATTGTACTGTAAGGTGGTTGTGTGGTTCAGGGTGTGGCTTAATGTACTATAAGGTGGTTGTGTGGTTCAGGGTGTGGCTTATTGTACTGTAAGTTGGTTGTTTGGTTCAGGGTGTGGCTTAATGTACTGTAAGTTGGTTGTTTGGTTCAGGGTGTGGCTTAATGTACTGTAAGTTGGTTGTTTGGTTCAGGGTGTGGCTTATTGTACTGTAAGGTGGTTGTGTGGTTCAGGGTGTGGCTTAGGGTGTGGCTTATGTACTGTAAGTTGGTTGTGTGGTTCAGGGTGCTTAATGTACTTAGGGTGTGTCTTATTGTACTGTAAGTTGGTTGTGTGGTTCAGGGTGTGGCTTAATGTACTGTAAGTTGGTTGTTTGGTTCAGGGTGTGGCTTATTGTACTGTAAGTTGGTTGTGTGGTTCAGGGTGTGGCTTAATGTACTGTAAGTTGGTTGTTTGGTTCAGGGTGTGGCTTAATGTACTGTAAGTTGGTTGTTTGGTTCAGGGTGTGGCTTATTGTACTGTAAGTTGGTTGTGTTGTCCAGGGTGTGGCTTAATGTACTATAAGGTGGTTGTGTGGTTCAGGGTGTGGCTTAATGTACTGTAAGGTGGTTGTGTTGTCCAGGGTGTGGCTTAATGTACTGTAAGGTGGTTGTTTGGTTCAGGGTGTGGCTTAATGTACTGTAAGTTGGTTGTTTGGTTCAGGGTGTGGCTTAATGTACTGTTAGGTGGTTGTGTGGTTCAGGGTGTGGCTTATTGTACTGTAAGTTGGTTGTGTGGTTCAGGGTGTGGCTTATTGTACTGTAAGGTGGTTGTGTGGTCCAGGGTGTGGCTTATTGTACTATAGTACGGTTGTCGTTACATATATTTGTTACAGATGTTTTTGCAGATGTCTGGTACAGATGTTGTTACATATGTTTGGTACAGAGATCCTCTTGCTACATCAGGAGAAACCCTCTTGAGACACATAAAAGCGTACACTGCGATGGGCACACGACAGCAAAACACCTGTGATATATAATATACCTGTGTAATATCTGAAACATTTCGCCCGTATAGCAGTCAGCCTCTGTGCAAGAAATCTATGCTTACTGGTCAAGAAAGGCGTGCCTTAGGTCCCAGCTGTCTCTTTCCTCGTTTTTAACACCCCCTCTCCCTCCCCCTGCTGTTTTACTGCTCTCTTTATGTTAGTAACTGGTCACTAGTGACGTTAACAGGTCCTTAATTTACCCTGGTAGCCAGACCTGACTGTCACTTGTAGTGAACCTGTTTAACCTCAGTAGCTGTTGTGTGAAGGTTGATAGGTATATCTGTTGTGTAGGTTGCTAGGTATATCTGTTGTGTAGGTTGCTAGGTATATCTGTTGTGTAGGTTGCTAGGTATATCTGTTGTGTAGGTTGCTAGGTATATCTGTTGTGTGAAGGTTGATAGGTATATCTGTTGTGTGAAGGTTGATAGGTATATCTGTTGTGTGAAGGTTGATAGATATATCTGTTGTGTGAAGGTTGATAGGTATATCTGTTGTGTAGGTTGCTAGGTATATCTGTTGTGTAGGTTGCTAGGTATATCTGTTGTGTGAAGGTTGATAGGTATATCTGTTGTGTGAAGGTTGCTAGGTATATCTGTTGTGTGAAGGTTGATAGGTATATCTGTTGTGTGAAGGTTGCTAGGTATATCTGTTGTGTAGGTTGCTAGGTATATCTGTTGTGTAGGTTGCTAGGTATATCTGTTGTGTGAAGGTTGCTAGGTATATCTGTTGTGTAGGTTGCTAGGTATATCTGTTGTGTGAAGGTTGCTAGGTATATCTGTTGTGTGAAGGTTGCTAGGTATATCTGTTGTGTGAAGGTTGATAGGTATATCTGTTGTGTAGGTTGCTAGGTATATCTGTTGTGTAGGTTGCTAGGTATATCTGTTGTGTAGGTTGCTAGGTATATCTGTTGTGTGAAGGTTGATAGGTATATCTGTTGTGTAGGTTGCTAGGTATATCTGTTGTGTGAAGGTTGATAGGTATATCTGTTGTGTAGGTTGCTAGGTATATCTGTTGTGTGAAGGTTGATAGGTATATCTGTTGTGTAGGTTGCTAGGTATATCTGTTGTGTAGGTTGCTAGGTATATCTGTTGTGTGAAGGTTGATAGGTATATCTGTTGTGTGAAGGTTGCTAGGTATATCTGTTGTGTAGGTTGCTAGGTATATCTGTTGTGTAGGTTGCTAGGTATATCTGTTGTGTAGGTTGCTAGGTATAACTGTTGTGTGAAGGTTGCTAGGTATATCTGTTGTGTGAAGGTTGCTAGGTATATCTGTTGTGTGAAGGTTGCTAGGTATATCTGTTGTGTGAAGGTTGCTAGGTATATCTGTTGTGTGAAGGTTGCTAGGTATATCTGTTGTGTAGGTTGCTAGGTATATCTGTTGTGTAGGTTGCTAGGTATATCTGTTGTGTAGGTTGCTAGGTATAACTGTTGTGTGAAGGTTGCTAGGTATATCTGTTGTGTGAAGGTTGCTAGGTATATCTGTTGTGTAGGTTGCTAGGTATATCTGTTGTGTAGGTTGCTAGGTATATCTGTTGTGTAGGTTGCTAGGTATAACTGTTGTGTGAAGGTTGCTAGGTATAACTGTTGTGTAGGTTGCTAGGTATAACTGTTGTGTGAAGGTTGCTAGGTATATCTGTTGTGTGAAGGTTGCTAGGTATATCTGTTGTGTAGGTTGCTAGGTATATCTGTTGTGTAGGTTGCTAGGTATATCTGTTGTGTGAAGGTTGCTAGGTATATCTGTTGTTTGAAGGTTGCTAGGTATATCTGTTGTGTAGGTTGCTAGGTATAACTGTTGTGTGAAGGTTGCTAGGTATATCTGTTGTGTGAAGGTTGCTAGGTATATCTGTTGTGTAGGTTGCTAGGTATATCTGTTGTGTGAAGGTTGCTAGGTATATCTGTTGTGTGAAGGTTGCTAGGTATATATGTTGCGTGAAGGTTGATAGGTATATCTGTTGTGTGAAGGTTGCTAGGTATATCTGTTGTGTAGGTTGCTAGGTATATCTGTTGTGTAGGTTGCTAGGTATATCTGTTGTGTGAAAGTTGCTAGGTATATCTGTTGTGTAGGTTGCTAGGTATATCTGTTGTGTAGGTTGCTAGGTATATCTGTTGTTTGAAGGTTACTAGGTATATCTGCTGTGTAGGTTGCTAGGTATATCTGTTGTGTGAAGGTTGCTAGGTATATCTGTTGTGTGAAGGTTGCTAGGTATATATGTTGTGTAGGTTGCTAGGTATATCTGTTGTGTGAAGGTTGCTAGGTATATCTGTTGTGTGAAGGTTGATAGGTATATCTGCTGTGTGAAGGTTGCTAGGTATATCTGTTGCGTAAAGGTTGCTAGGTATATCTGTTGTGTGAAGGTTGCTAGGTATATATGTTGTGTGAAGGTTGCTAGGTATATCTGTTGTGTGAAGGTTGCTAGGTATATCTGTTGTGTAGGTTGCTAGGTATATCTGTTGTGTGAAGGTTGGTAGGTATATCTGTTGTGTGAAGGTTGCTAGGTATATCTGTTGTGTAGGTTGCTAGGTATATCTGTTGTGTAGGTTGCTAGGTATATCTGTTGTGTGAAGGTTGCTAGGTATATCTGTTGTGTAGGGTGCTAGGTATATCTGTTGTGTGAAGGTTGCTAGGTATATCTGTCGTGTGAAGGTTGGTAGGCATATCTGTTGTGTAGGTTGCTAGGTATATCTGTTGTGTGAAGGTTGCTAGGTATATCTGTTGTGTGAAGGTTGCTAGGTATATCTGTTGCGTGAAGGTTGCTAGGTATATCTGTTGTGTGAAGGTTGTTAGGTATATCTGTTGCGTGAAGGTTGCTAAGTATATCTGTTGTGTGAAGGTTGCTAGGTATATCTGTTGTGTGAAGGTTGCTAGGTATATCTGTTGTGTGAAGGTTGCTAGGTATATCTGTTGTGTGAAGGTTGCTAGGTATATCTGTTGCGTGAAGGTTGCTAGGTATATCTGTTGTGTAGGTTGCTAGGTATATCTGTTGTGTAGGTTGCTAGGTATATCTGTTGTGTGAAGGTTGCTAGGTATATCTGTTGTGTGAAGGTTGCTAGGTATATCTGTTGTGTGAAGGTTGCTAGATATATCTGTTGTGTAGGTTGCTAGGTATATCTGTTGTGTAGGTTGCTAGGTATATCTGTTGTGTGAAGGTTGCTAGGTATATCTGTTGTGTGAAGGTTGCTAGGAATATCTGCTGCGTAAGGGTTGCTAGGTATATCTGTTGTGTGAATGTTGATAGGTATATCTGTTGTGTGAAGGTTGCTAGGTATATCTGTTGTGTGAAGGTTGATAGGTATATCTGTTGTGAAGGTTGCTAGGTATATCTGTTGTGTAGGTTGCTAAGTATATCTGTTGTGTGAAGGTTGCTAGGTATATCTGTTGTGTGAAGGTTGCTAGGTATATCTGTTGTGTGAAGGTTGCTAGGTATATCTGTTGTGTGAAGGTTGATAGGTATATCTGTTGTGTAGGTTGCTAGGTATATCTGTTGTGTAGGTTGCTAGGTATATCTGTTGTGTGAAGGTTGATAGGTATATCTGTTGTGTGAAGGTTGCTAGGTATATCTGTTGTGTAGGTTGCTAGGTATATCTGTTGTGTGAAGGTTGATAGGTATATCTGTTTTGTGAAGGTTGTTAGGTATATCTGTTGTGTGAAGGTTGCTAGGTATATCTGTTGTGTGAAGGTTGATAGGTATATCTGTTGTGTAGGTTGCTAGGTATATCTGTTGTGTAGGTTGCTAGGTATATCTGTTGCGTGAAGGTTGCTAGGTATATCTGTTGTGTGAAGGTTGCTAGGTATATCTGTTGTGTGAAGGTTGCTAGGTATATCTGTTGTGTGAAGGTTGCTAGGTATATCTGTTGTGTAGGTTGATAGGTATATCTGTTGTGTGAAGGTTGATAGGTATATCTGTTTTGTGAAGGTTGTTAGGTATATCTGTTGTGTGAAGGTTGATAGGTATATCTGTTGTGTGAAGGTTGATAGGTATATATGTTGTGTGAAGGTTGATAGGTATATCTGTTGTGCGAAGGTTGCTAGGTATATATGTTGTGTAGGTTGCTAGGTATATCTGTTGTGTGAAGGTTGCTAGGTATATCTGTTGTGTGAAGGTTGATAGGTATATCTGCTGTGTGAAGGTTGCTAGGTATATCTGTTGCGTAAAGGTTGCTAGGTATATCTGTTGTGTGAAGGTTGCTAGGTATATATGTTGTGTGAAGGTTGCTAGGTATATCTGTTGTGTGAAGGTTGCTAGGTATATCTGTTGTGTAGGTTGCTAGGTATATCTGTTGTGTGAAGGTTGGTAGGTATATCTGTTGTGTGAAGGTTGCTAGGTATATCTGTTGTGTAGGTTGCTAGGTATATCTGTTGTGTAGGTTGCTAGGTATATCTGTTGTGTGAAGGTTGCTAGGTATATCTGTTGTGTAGGGTGCTAGGTATATCTGTTGTGTGAAGGTTGCTAGGTATATCTGTCGTGTGAAGGTTGGTAGGCATATCTGTTGTGTAGGTTGCTAGGTATATCTGTTGTGTGAAGGTTGCTAGGTATATCTGTTGTGTGAAGGTTGCTAGGTATATCTGTTGCGTGAAGGTTGCTAGGTATATCTGTTGTGTGAAGGTTGTTAGGTATATCTGTTGCGTGAAGGTTGCTAAGTATATCTGTTGTGTGAAGGTTGCTAGGTATATCTGTTGTGTGAAGGTTGCTAGGTATATCTGTTGTGTGAAGGTTGCTAGGTATATCTGTTGTGTGAAGGTTGCTAGGTATATCTGTTGCGTGAAGGTTGCTAGGTATATCTGTTGTGTAGGTTGCTAGGTATATCTGTTGTGTAGGTTGCTAGGTATATCTGTTGTGTGAAGGTTGCTAGGTATATCTGTTGTGTGAAGGTTGCTAGGTATATCTGTTGTGTGAAGGTTGCTAGATATATCTGTTGTGTAGGTTGCTAGGTATATCTGTTGTGTAGGTTGCTAGGTATATCTGTTGTGTGAAGGTAGCTAGGTATATCTGTTGTGTGAAGGTTGCTAGGTATATCTGCTGCGTGAAGGTTGCTAGGTATATCTGTTGTGTGAATGTTGATAGGTATATCTGTTGTGTGAAGGTTGCTAGGTATATCTGTTGTGTGAAGGTTGATAGGTATATCTGTTGTGAAGGTTGCTAGGTATATCTGTTGTGTAGGTTGCTAAGTATATCTGTTGTGTGAAGGTTGCTAGGTATATCTGTTGTGTGAAGGTTGCTAGGTATATCTGTTGTGTGAAGGTTGCTAGGTATATCTGTTGTGTGAAGGTTGATAGGTATATCTGTTGTGTAGGTTGCTAGGTATATCTGTTGTGTAGGTTGCTAGGTATATCTGTTGTGTGAAGGTTGATAGGTATATCTGTTGTGTGAAGGTTGCTAGGTATATCTGTTGTGTAGGTTGCTAGGTATATCTGTTGTGTGAAGGTTGATAGGTATATCTGTTTTGTGAAGGTTGTTAGGTATATCTGTTGTGTGAAGGTTGCTAGGTATATCTGTTGTGTGAAGGTTGATAGGTATATCTGTTGTGTAGGTTGCTAGGTATATCTGTTGTGTAGGTTGCTAGGTATATCTGTTGCGTGAAGGTTGCTAGGTATATCTGTTGTGTGAAGGTTGCTAGGTATATCTGTTGTGTGAAGGTTGCTAGGTATATCTGTTGTGTGAAGGTTGCTAGGTATATCTGTTGTGTAGGTTGATAGGTATATCTGTTGTGTGAAGGTTGATAGGTATATCTGTTTTGTGAAGGTTGTTAGGTATATCTGTTGTGTGAAGGTTGATAGGTATATCTGTTGTGTGAAGGTTGATAGGTATATATGTTGTGTGAAGGTTGATAGGTATATCTGTTGTGCGAAGGTTGCTAGGTATATCTGTTGTGTGAAGGTTGCTAGGTATATCTGTTGTGTGAAGGTTGCTAGGTATATCTGTTGTGTAGGTTGCTAGGTATATCTGTTTTGTGAAGGTTGTTAGGTATATCTGTTGTGTGAAGGTTGCTAGATATATCTGTTGTGTGAAGGTTGATAGGTATATCTGTTGTGTGAAGATTTCTAGGTATATCTGTTGTGTGAAGGTTGATAGGTATATCTGTTGTGTGAAGGTTGATAGGTATATCTGTTGTGTGAAGGTTGATAGGTATATCTGTTGTGTGAAGGTTGATAGGTATATCTGTTGTGTGAAGGTTGATAGGTATATCTGTTGTGTGAAGGTTGATAGGTATATCTGTTGTGTGAAGGTTGATAGGTATATCTGTTGTGTGAAGGTTGCTAGATATATCTGTTGTGTGAAGATTTCTAGGTATATCTGTTGTGTGAAGGTTGATAGGTATATCTGTTGTGTGAAGGTTGATAGGTATATCTGTTGTGTGAAGGTTGATAGGTATATCTGTTGTGTGAAGGTTGCTGGGTATATCTGTTGTGTGAAGGTTGATAGGTATATCTGTTGTGTGAAGGTTGATAGGTATATCTGTTGTGTGAAGGTTGCTGGGTATATCTGTTGTGTGAAGGTTGATAGGTATATCTGTTGTGTGAAGGTTGATAGGTATATCTGTTGTGTGAAGGTTGCTAGGTATATCTGTTGTGTGAAGGTTTCTAGGTATATCTGTTGTGTAGGTTGATAGGTATATCTGTTGTGTAGGTTGATAGGTATATCTGTTGTGTAGGTTGCTAGGTATATCTGTTGTGTAGGTTGCTAGGTATATCTGTTGTGTAGGTTGCTAGGTATATCTGTTGTGTGAAGGTTGCTAGGTATATCTGTTGTGTGAAGGTTGCTAGGTATATCTGTTGTGTGAAGGTTGATAGGTATATCTGTTGTGTAGGTTGCTAGGTATATCTGTTGTGTAGGTTGCTAGGTATATCTGTTGTGTGAAGGTTGATAGGTATATCTGTTGTGTGAAGGTTGCTAGGTATATCTGTTGTGTAGGTTGCTAGGTATATCTGTTGTGTGAAGGTTGATAGGTATATCTGTTTTGTGAAGGTTGTTAGGTATATCTGTTGTGTGAAGGTTGCTAGGTATATCTGTTGTGTGAAGGTTGCTAGATATATCTGTTGTGTGAAGATTTCTAGGTATATCTGTTGTGTGAAGGTTGATAGGTATATCTGTTGTGTGAAGGTTGATAGGTATATCTGTTGTGTGAAGGTTGATAGGTATATCTGTTGTGTGAAGGTTGCTGGGTATATCTGTTGTGTGAAGGTTGATAGGTATATCTGTTGTGTGAAGGTTGATAGGTATATCTGTTGTGTGAAGGTTGCTGGGTATATCTGTTGTGTGAAGGTTGATAGGTATATCTGTTGTGTGAAGGTTGATAGGTATATCTGTTGTGTGAAGGTTGCTAGGTATATCTGTTGTGTGAAGGTTTCTAGGTATATCTGTTGTGTAGGTTGCTAGGTATATCTGTTGTGTAGGTTGCTAGGTATATCTGTTGTGTAGGTTGATAGGTATATCTGTTGTGCGAAGGTTGCTAGGTATATCTGTTGTGTGAAGGTTTCTAGGTATATCTGTTGTGTAGGTTGCTAGGTATATCTGTTGTGTAGGTTGCTAAGTATATCTGTTGTGAAGGTTGCTAGGTATATCTGTTGTGTGAAGGTTGCTAGGTATATCTATTGTGTAGATTGCTAGGTATATCTGTTGTGTAGGTTGCTAAGTATATCTGTTGTGTAGGTTGCTAGGTATATATGTTGTGTACGTTGCTAGGTATATCTGTTGAGTAGGTTGCTAGGCATATCTGTTGTTTAGGTTGCTAGGTATATCTGTTGTGTGAAGATTGCTAGGTATATCTGTTGTGTGAAGGTTGCTAGGTATATCTGTTGTGTGAAGGTTGCTGGGTATATTTGTTGTGTAGGTTGCTAGGTATATCTGTTCTGTGAAGGTTGCTTGGTATATCTGTTGTGTAGGTTGCTAGGTATATCTGTTGTGTAGGTTGCTAAGTATATCTGTTGTGTAGGTTACTAGGTATATCTGTTGTGTGAAGGATGCTAGGTATATCTGTTGTGTGAAGGTTGCTAGGTATATCTGTTGTGTGAAGGTTGCTAGGTATATCGGTTGTGTGAAGGTTGCTAGGTATATCTGTTGCGTGAAGATTGCTAGGTATATCTGTTGCGTGAAGATTGCTGGGTATATCTGTTGTGTGAAGGTTGCTAGGTATATCTGTTGTGAAGGTTGTTAGGTATACCTATTGTGTGAAGGTTGGTAGGTATATCTGTTGTTAGGGTTGATAGGTATAACCATTGACTATATACGAGTATATACCTAGAAAAATACACCTCCCATTGTAAAACTTACTGTTAATGATATATACTACTGTAGCAGTTAGTATACTACTGACCTGCTGTTTACTACAATAATAATAATAATAATAATAATAATAATAATAATAATAATAATAATAATAATAATAATAATAATAATAATAATAATAATAATAATAATAATAATAATAATAATAATAATAATAATAATAATAATAATATTAATTATAATAATAATAATAATAATAATAATAATAATAATAATAATAATAATAATAATAATAATAATAATAATAATAATAATAATAATAATAATAATAATAATAATAATAATAATAATAGCAGTGTTAATATTACTAATAAAACGTAGAAAACAGAATCACAAATCAACACACATAAAATACTACAGAATTGTGTACAGCCTTGACAATAATGATTTTTTTTCTGGTCAAAATCGAAGGTCACTTTTAATGGAAAACAGAGAATTCGCTTCATTAAACTGGTCTTGGAAGAGCCAGTGGAACTCTTAAAAAGTAGTTGTTGGATGGCTGATGTACCTGGGAAGAGATAGGGGGTGAAATTGATGAGTTGATTGGTGATTTAATGCAGTTGTGAACGCCAGGGTTGTTGATAATGTTGGGGAAGCGACTGTTCTGGCTATATTGTGTGTAATATAGACCAGGACTGTTCTGGCTGTACTGTCTGTAATATAATGTTGGGGAAGCGACTGTTCTGGCTGTACTGTCTGTAATATAGACCAGGACTGTTCTGGCTGTACTGTCTGTAATATAGACCAGGACTGTTCTGGCTGTACTGTCTGTAATATAGACCAGGACTGTTCTGACTGTACTGTCTGTAATATAGACCAGGACTGTTCTGGCTGTACTGGCTATACAGGAAGGTCAGACAGAGAGTGTCTTCCTGGAGCTGGTGTTGGTGACATAGTCAGCAGGTTGGATAATATTATGGCAGGTAATGGGAACAAGCCCATTATCTGTCTTAGTGCTGGGGGTAATGACATTGGGAAGGGCAGGAGAGAGGAGCTGCTGGATAAGTACAGGTCAGCCATAGAAGTAGTTAGGTCTAAGGGAGGGATCCCAGTCATATGTAGCATCTTGCCTAGAAAGGGAGTGGACAATGAATGGATGTCTAAGGCAATTGGTATAAATTGCTGGCTAGACAGGTACTGCAAGGAACTTGCAATAACATTCATTGATAACTGGGACCTATTCTTTGGTAAACGTGATATGTATGCAAGGGATGGGGTTCATCTCTCTGGGGATGGAGTGGTTGCATTAGCCAATTCAATTGAGAGGGTAATTTATGACTTGTCTAGGAATTTAAGCTGATAGATTATAGAGGTGTGGGTGTTTGTGGGAAACAATCAGGCTGCAGCATTAGGGTTAAAAACAGCAATTACCGGAATACCTCAGGGATATGTTTAAAAGACAATATTCAAAATAAAGTTGCTAGTAATGGCAAATCAATTGATCAACAAACAAAGAGAGATAGTAGAGGGCAACGAGTGACTAGCTCCCTTAAGGTTTACTATACAAATAGTAGGAGTCTAAGAAATAAGATAGATGAGCTAAGATTACTTGCAAGTGTAGGTAATATAGATATTATTGGTATAACAGAGACCTGGTTCAACCTGGTGATAATGGTTTAAATGGTGATAATTGTTGTGATGGTGATAATTGCTGTGAGGGTGATAATTGTTGTTATGATGATAATGGTTTAGATGGTGATAATTGTTGTGATGGTGATAATTGTTGTGATTGTGATAATTGTTGTGACGGTGATAATTGTTGTGATGGTGATAATGGTTGTGACGGTGATAATTGCTGTGATGGTGATAATTGCTGTGATGGTGATAATGGTTGTGACGGTGATAATTGCTGTGATGGTGATAATTGCTGTGATGGTGATAATTGCTGTGATGGTGATAATTGTTGTGATGGTGATAATTGCTGTGATGGTGATAATTGTTGTGATGGTGATAATTGCTGTGATGGTGATAATTGTTGTGATGGTGATAATTGCTGTGATGGTGATAATTGTTGTGATGGTGATAATTGCTGTGATGGTGATAATTGTTGTGATGGTGATAATTGCTGTGATGGTGATAATTGCTGTGATGGTGATAATTGCTGTGATGGTGATAATTGCTGTGATGGTGATAATTGTTGTGATGGTGATAATTGTTGTGATGGTGATAATTGGTGTGATGGTGATAATTGCTGTGATGGTGATAATTGCTGTGATGGTGATAATTGCTGTGATGGTGATAATGGTTTAGATGGTGATAATTGTTGTGATGGTGATAATTGTGACGTTCGGGTTGAAAACGTAGCGGTGCTCTGAGCACAACGTTAACCCGCTCTCAATGAAAGCAAAAGACTTGGCAGACAATGCAATATCCCCCCAATTAAGAGCAAGGGCGCCACTAGCACGATAAAAGACAACACAGTAGGTGTCAGGGCCCCAAAACTGTTCAACTGCCTCCCAGCATACATAAGGGGGATTACCAATAGACCCCTGACTGTCTTCAAGAAGGCACTGGACAGGCACCTAAAGTCAGTACCTGACCAGCCGGGCTGTAGTTCATACGCCAGTTTACGTGCGGTCAGCAGTAACAGCCTGGTTGATAAGGCCCTGATCCACCACGAGACCTGGTTGCAGACCGAGCCGAGGGGGCGTTGACCCCCGAAACAACCTCTCCACAGAAAAGTACACACACAACCACACACCTGTCCACAGACAAACACACACACACATGTTCCAGAGAGGGAACACAGTAACAAGGGGTCACAATTGGAAGCTGAAGACTCAGACGAATCACAGGGATGTTAGGAAGTACTTCTTCAGTCACAGAGTCGTTTGGAAGTGGAATAGTCTAGCAGTGATGTAGTGGAGGCAGGAACCATACATAGCTTTAAGACGAGGTATGACAAAGCTCAGGAAGCAGAGAGACGACCTAGTAGCGATCAGTGAAGAGGCGGGGCCAGGAGCTGAGTATCGACCCCTGCAACCACAATTAGGTGAGTACACGTCTCACTTCACTCAGACAAACACACACACACACACACACACACACACACACACACACACACACACACACACACACACACACACACACACACACACACACACACACACACACACACACACACACACCAGGTACATCTCCTGAAGCGCACATCAACCAAATAACTGCTGCAGCATATGGGCGCCTAGCAAACCTCAGAACAGCATTCCGACATCTTAATAAGGAATCATTCAGGACCCTGTACACCGTGTACGTTAGGCCTATATTGGAGTATGCGGCACCAGTTTGGAACCCACACCTAGCCAAGCACGTAAAGAAACTAGAGAAAGTGCAAAGGTTTGCAACAAGACTAGTCCCAGAGCTAAGAGGTATGTCCTACGAGGAGAGGTTAAGGGAAATCAACCTGACGACACTGGAGGACAGGAGAGATAGGGGGGACATGATAACGACATACAAAATACTGAGAGGAATTGACAAGGTGGACAAAGACAGGATGTTCCAGAGATTGGACACAGTAACAAGGGGACACAGTTGGAAGCTGAATACACAGATGAATCACAGGGATGTTAGGAAGTATTTCTTCAGCCACAGAGTAGTCAGTAAGTGGAATAGTTTGGGAAGCTATGTAGTGGAGGCAGGATCCATACATAGCTTTAAGCAGAGGTATGATAAAGCTCACGGCTCAGGGAGAGTGACCTAGTAGCGATCAGTGAAGAGGCGGGGCCAGGAGCTCGGACTCGACCCCCGCAACCTCAACTAGGTGAGTACAACTAGGTGAGTACACATACACACACACTTCCAGAGATAAACACACACGCACACACACCACAGACAAACACACACGCACACACATACACCTCCACAGACAAACACACACGCACACACATACACCTCCACAGACAAACACACACTCACACACACCACAGACAAACACACACGCACACACATACATCTCCAGAGACAAACAAACACAGACACACACAGACACACAGACACACACACACACACACACACACACACACACACACACACACACACACACACACACAGGCAGACAGACAGACAGACACACACACACGCACACACACACACACACACACACACACACTCACACACACACACACACACACACACACACACACACACACACTCACTAGTAGCGATCAGTGAAGAGGCGGGGCCAGGAGCTCGGACTCGACCCCCGCAACCTCAACTATGTGAGTACAACTAGGTGAGAACACACACACACACACACACACACACACACACACACACACACACACACACACACTCACTCACACACACCTCCACATAGTTTGGCTGAAATTTCGGGTGTTTGGCAAATGGAAATCCTGCCAGTTTTTATTGGCAAACTGCAGCTCTTGCCCCCGGCACCAGCAAGCGACCAACACTCCCACAGCACTCCGCCACTTTCCACAAATATTCGATTCACAACGATTGTCATTCCGAGAGGCATATTGTGAGGCATATATATGTGTTTGGCCATACGCCTTCATGCCCTGTGTGTGTATTTACAGGAGGGTAGGGTTATGTGCCCATGGGTAGGGGGTATATGGGCATGTCGGAGTGGGGAATACGTCACTGGGGGCAGCCTTGAGGGTATGATGCTCTGGTTTTCCACAATTATGGGAGGGGCATTAGTGTGGAGTGGGAACGATCCTGCCCTGATACCTACACTCTCAACCTGTTGTAGTCTACCTGGCCCTGTCTTCCTGCCCCTGTCTTCCTGCCCCTGTCTTCCTGCCCCTGTCTTCCTGCCCCTGTCTTCCTGCCCCTGTCTTCCTTCCCCTGTCTTCCTGCCCCTATCTTCCTGCCTCTGTCTATCTGCTCCTCTCTTCCTGCCCCTCTTGTACCTCACTCACACCTTCCCACTCACACCTGCACTCACACCTTACCCACTTATACCCCTTACACAATTCTTCCTCCCTTCCCTCACACACTCGCAACACAAGAGTCACCAACACAAGTGTCGAACACAAGTAAATCAATTTAAAGTAAGAGAAGCTTCTCCACCTGACAACATATCTCACCGAGGATGCTGAGGGAAGCTGGCAAGCATCTTCAACCACTCTCCCAGTTCAATGTAGCTGCCGGAAAATCGGTCTACCAGGTTAGGTAGGTTATTTCGGGGGTCAACGACCCCGCTGCCCAGTCCGTGACCAGGCCTTGCGGTGGATCAGGGCCTGATCAACCAGGCTGTTACTGCTGGCCTCACGTAAACCAGCGTACGAACCACAGCCAGGCTGGTCAGGTACTAACTTTAGGTGACTCCAGGTAAGTAGGTTCCAGGTGAGTAGAATCCAGGTAAGTAGACTCCAGGGTAAGTAGACTCCAGGTAAGTAGGTTCCAGGTAAGTAGGTTCCAGGTAAGTAGGAACGGAAGGATGGACTGCATGAGAGTACTTGACACAGTACTTGACACAGTACTTGACACAGTGCTTGACACAGTACTTAACACAGTACTTGACACAGTACTTGACACAGTACTTAGCACAGTACTTGACACAGTACTTAGCACAGTGCTTGACACAGTACTTAACACAGTACTTGACACAGTACTTGACACAGTACTTAGCACAGTACTTGACACAGTACTCAGCACAGTGCTTGACACAGTACTTAACACAGTACTTGACACAGTACTTGACACAGTACTTGACACAGTACTTGACACAGTACTTGACACAGTACTTAGCACAGTACTTGACACAGTACTTAGCACAGTGCTTGACACAGTACTTAACACAGTACTTGACACAGTACTTGACACAGTACTTAGCACAGTGCTTGACACAGTACTTAACACAGTACTTTACACAGTACTTGACACAGTGCTTGACACAGTACTTGACACAGTACTTGACACAGTACTTGACACAGTACTTGACACAGTACTTAGCACAGTACTTGACACAGTACTTAGCACAGTACTTGACACAGTACTTAGCACAGTACTTGACACAGTACTTAGCACAGTGCTTGACACAGTACTTAACACAGTACATGACACAGTACTTGACACAGTACTTGACACAGTACTTGACACAGTACTTAGCACAATGCTTGACACAGTACTTAACACAGTACTTGACACAGTGCTTGACACAGTACTTGACACAGTACTTGACACAGTGCTTGACACAGTACTTAGCACAGTGCTTGACACAGTACTTAACACAGTACTTGACACAGTATTTGACACAGTACTTAACACAGTACTTGACACAGTACTTAGCACAGTACTTGACACAGTACTTAGCACAGTACTTGACACAGTACTTAACACAGTACTTGACACAGTGCTTGACACAGTACTTGACACAGTACTTGACACAGTACTTGACACAGTACTTGACACAGTACTTAGCACAGTGCTTGACACAGTACTTAACACAGTACTTGACACAGTACTTGACACAGTACTTAGCACAGTACTTGACACAGTACTTAGCACAGTACTTGACACAGTACTTAGCACAGTACTTGACACAGTACTTAACACAGTACTTGACACAGTACTTGACACAGTACTTAACACAGTACTTGACACAGTACTTAGCACAGTACTTGACACAGTACTTAACACAGTACTTGACACAGTACTTGACACAGTACTTGACACAGTACTTAGCACAGTACGTGACACAGTACTTAGCACAGTACTTGACACAGTACTTAGCACAGTACTTGACACAGTACTTAACACAGTACTTGACACAGAGCTTGACACAGTACTTAACACAGTACTTGACACAGTGCTTGACACAGTACTTGACACAGTACTTAGCACAGTACTTGACACAGTACTTAACACAGTACTTGACACAGTACTTAACACAGTACTTGACACAGTACTTAACACAGTACTTGACACAGTACTTGACACAGTACTTGACACAGTACTTAACACAGTACTTGACACAGTACTTAACACAGTACTTACTTGACACAGTACTTGACACAGTACTTGACACAGTACTTAGCACAGTACTTAACACAGTACTTAACACAGTACTTGACACAGTACTTAACACAGTACTTGACACAGTGCTTGACACAGTACTTGACACAGTGCTTAACACAGTACTTGACACAGTACTTAACACAGTACTTGACACAGTACTTGACACAGTACTTAGCACAGTACTTGACACAGTACCTGACACAGTACTTAACACAGTATTTGACACAGTACTTGACACAGTACTTAGCACAGTACTTGACACAGTACTTGACACAGTGCTTGACACAGTACCTGACACAGTGCTTGACACAGTACTTGACACAGTACTTGACACAGTACTTGACACAGTGCTTGACACAGTACTTGACACAGTACTTGACACAGTACTTGACACAGTACTTGACACAGTACTTGACACAGTACTTGACACATAACTTGACACAGTACTTGACACAGTACTTGACACAGTACTGGACACAGTACTTGACACAGTACCTGACACAGTACTTGACACAGTACCTGACACAGTACTTGACACAGTACTTGACACAGTACCTGACACAGTACTTGACACAGTACTTGACACAGTACCTGACACAGTACTTGACACAGTACTTGACACAGTACTTGACACAGTACTTGACACAGTACTTGACACAGTACCTGACACAGTACTTGACACAGTACCTGACACAGTACTTGACACAGTATTTGACACAGTACGTGACACAGTACTTGACACAGTACTTGACACAGTACCTGACACAGTACTTGACACAGTATTTGACACAGTACTTGACACAGTACTTGACACAGTACTTGACACAGTACTTGACACAGTACCTGACACAGTACTTGACACAGTATTTGACACAGTACTTGACACAGTACTTGACACAGTACTTGACACAGTACCTGACACAGTACTTGACACAGTACCTGACACAGTACTTGACACAGTATTTGACACAGTACGTGACACAGTACTTGACACAGTACTTGACACAGTACCTGACACAGTACCTGACACAGTACTTGACACAGTACTTGACACAGTATTTGACACAGTACCTGACACAGTACTTGACACAGTACCTGACACAGTACTTGACACAGTATTTGACACAGTACTTGACACAGTACTTGACACAGTACTTGACACAGTACTTGACACAGTACCTGACACAGTACTTGACACAGTATTTGACACAGTACTTGACACAGTACTTGACACAGTACTTGACACAGTACCTGACACAGTACTTGACACAGTACCTGACACAGTACTTGACACAGTATTTGACACAGTACGTGACACAGTACTTGACACAGTACTTGACACAGTACCTGACACAGTACCTGACACAGTACTTGACACAGTACTTGACACAGTACTTGACACAGTACCTGACACAGTACTTGACACAGTATTTGACACAGTACGTGACACAGTACTTGACACAGTACTTGACACAGTACCTGACACAGTACCTGACACAGTACTTGACACAGTACCTGACACAGTACTTGACACAGTACCTGACACAGTACCTGACACAGTACTTGACACAGTACTTGACACATTGTCACGCAAAAAAAATAGAAATTAGTTTAAGATTCGTGGATCAAATACCAGTGAAGGATGAGCCATGAGGATGGGAGAGAGTAACGAGTGGGGACCCACAAGGATTAGTATGAAATCTTCTAAAAATAAGTTTTACGCACACACACACACACACACACACACACACACACACACACACACACACACACACACACACACACACACACACGCACACACACCACAGGCAGGGCCCATGCATAGCTTTAAGAAGAGGTATGATAAATTTCATGGAGCAGGGAGAGAGTGGACCGAGTAGAGATCAGTGAAGAGGCGGGGCCAGGAGCTGTGACTCGACCCCTGCAACCACAATTGAGTACAATTAGGTGAGTACAACCACACACATAAGTTACAAACACATCTCAGAGATGTGTTAACAGTGAGAGTTACCACCCTTTACTGTTCTAGTTTATGTGGCGTACACAATGTTGTGTAAGTGTGTGTACTGTGTGCGTCAAGTGTGTGTACTGTGTGCGTCAAGTGTGTGTACTGTGTGCGTCAAGTGTGTGTACTGTGTGCGTCAAGTGTGTGTACTGTGTGCGTCAAGTGTGTGTACTGTGTGCGTCAAGTGTGTGTACTGTGTGCGTCAAGTGTGTGTACTGTGTGCGTCAAGTGTGTGTACTGTGTGCGTCAAGTGTGTGTACTGTGTGCGTCAAGTGTGTGTACTGGGTGCGTCAAGTGTGTGTACTGTGTGCGTCAAGTGTGTGTACTGTGTGCGTCAAGTGTGTGTACTGTGTGCGTCAAGTGTGTGTACTGTGTGCGTCAAGTGTGTGTACTGTGTGCGTCAAGTGTGTGTACTGTGTGCGTCAAGTGTGTGTACTGTGTGCGTCAAGTGTGTGTACTGTGTGCGTCAAGTGTGTGTACTGTGTGCGTCAAGTGTGTGTACTGTGTGCGTCAAGTGTGTGTACTGTGTGCGTCAAGTGTGTGTACTGTGTGCGTCAAGTGTGTGTACTGTGTGCGTCAAGTGTGTGTACTGTGTGCGTCAAGTGTGTGTACTGTGTGCGTCAAGTGTGTGTACTGTGTGCGTCAAGTGTGTGTACTGTGTGCGTCAAGTGTGTGTACTCACCTGTTTGTGGCTAATGAGATCGAGTAACCGCTTCTGGCCTTGCCTGTAGCTGTCAGTGACCGGTTCTATTGTGTGTGTGTGTGTGTGTAAGATAAGATAAGATAAGATTTCGTTCGGATTTTTAACCCCGGAGGGTTAGCCACCCAGGATAACCCAAGAAAGTCAGTGCGTCATCGAGGACTGTCTAACTTATTTCCATTGGGGTCCTTAATCTTGTCCCCCAGGATGCGACCCACACCAGTCGACTAACACCCAGGTACCTATTTGCTGCTAGGTGAACAGGACAACAGGTGTAAGGAAACGTGTCGAAATGTTTCCACCCGCTGGGAATCGAACCCGGGCCCTCCGTGTGTGAAGCGGGAGTTTTAGCCACCAGGCCACCGGGCCACCTATACTCATATACTCATCTAATTGTGGTTGCAGGGGTCGATTCACAGCTCTTGGCCCCGCCTCTTCACTGGTCGCTACTAGGTCCACTCTGTCCCTGCTCCATGTTTATCATACCTCTTCTTAAAGCTATGTATGGATCCTGCCTCTGCTACATTACTCTCCTGACTGTTTCACTTCCTGACAACTCTATGACTGAAGGAATGCTTCCTAACATCCCTGTGACTCATCTGAGTCTTCAACTTCCAACTGTGACCCCTTGTTGCTGTGTCCAATCTCTCAAACATCCTGTCTCTATCCACCTTGTCAATTCCTCTCGTTATTTAATACGTCCTTATCAAATCTTCCCTGTCCCTCCAGTGTCATGTCGATTTCCCTTAACCTCTCCTGACGACAGCCAAGACCTGCAGTGTGACAGCAACAGCATCACCACCACGACAGCAACAGCATCACCACCACGACAGCAACAGCATCACCACCACGACAGCAACAGCATCACCACCACGACAGCAACAGCATCACCACCACAACGGAAATAAGTCACTTTGTCTGACTTTTTAAGTTTTCTTATGTAATTTACGCATATGTTACTATGCAATGAGGTCACAGTAAACAGTTGATATCACAGTATGCACAACAACCACTGTGAATAAACAGTGAAGTTCCAAGCGCTTTCGTGATTTCTCACATTATCAAGGATCTCACATTATCAAGGACCTCACATTATCAAGGACCTCACATTATCAAGGACCTCACATTATCAAGGACCTCACATTATTCAGGACCTTACATTATCAAGGACCTCAAATTATTAAGGACCTCACATTATCAAGGACCTCACATTATCAAGGACCACACATTATCAAGGACTTCACAATATCAAGGACCTCACATCATCAAGGACCTCACATTATCAAGGACCACACATTATCAAGGACCACACATTATCAAGGACTTCACAATATCAAGGACCTCACATCATCAAGGACCTCACATTATTAAGGACCTCACATTATTAAGGACTTCACATTATCAAGGACCTCACATCATCAAGGACCTCACATTATCAAGGACAGCACATTATCACAGATCCTTGATAATGTGAGATACCACGAGAAATCTTGTAAGTTCACTATTTTTTTCACAGTAGATGTTTTGCATACTGTGACATCACCTGTTTACTGTGATCTTACTGCTTATGTTACTGTGTTTGATCGTTGTACTTACATCATCCTGTACATAAACTTGTACAACAGCAACGAGAATAATGAATAGCGTTAGGGATTAAGTAGGTAAGTAGGTAAGTAAGTAGGTAGGTAAGTAGGTAGGTAGGTAAGTAGGTAGGTAGGTAAGTAGGTAGGTAGGTAAGTAGGTAGGTAAGTAAGTAGGTAAGTAAGTAGGTAAGTAAGTAGGTAAGTTAGTAGGTAGGTAAGTTAGTAGGTAGGTAAGTTAGTAGGTAGGTAAGTTAGTAGGTAGGTAAGTTAGTAGGTAGGTAAGTTAGTAGGTAGGTAAGTTAGTAGGTAGGTAAGTTAGTAGGTAGGTAAGTTAGTAGGTAGGTAAGTTAGTAGGTAGGTAAGTAGGTAAGTAAGTAGGTAAGTTAGTAAGTAAGTAGGTAAGTAAGTAGGTAAGTAGGTAAGTAAGTAGGTAAGTAAGTAGGTAAGTAAGTAGGTAGGTAAGTAGGTAGGTAGGTAAGTAGGTAGGTAAGTAAGTAGGTAAGTAAGTAGGTAAGTAAGTAGGTAAGTAAGTAGGTAAGTAGGTAAGTAAGTAGGTAAGTAAGTAGGTAAGTAAGTAGGTAAGTAAGTAGGTAAGTAAGTAGGTAAGTAAGTAAGTAGGTAAGTAAGTAGGTAAGTAAGTAGGTAAGTAGGTAAGTAAGTAGGTAAGTAAGTAGGTAAGTAGGTAAGCAAGTAGGTAAGTGAGTAGGTAAGTAAGTAGGTAAGTAAGTAGGTAAGTAAGTAGGTAAGTAGGTAAGCAAGTAGGTAAGTGAGTAGGTAAGTAAGTAGGTAAGTAGGTAAGTAAGTAGGTAAGTAAGTAGGCAAGTAAATAGGTAAGTAAGTAGGTAATTAAGTAGGTAAGTAAGTAGGTAAGTTTATTTACATACAGGTATACATAACTATAGTTATATAGCAGTATATTATACATAGCAGTATATCATACATAGCAGTATATCAGTGCACGACGCAGAAACAAGCGGGTATATACATAGAAGGTTCACAGTCAGCAGGGTTCGATACCGCTACTGTATTTACTGTAGCAGTGTCGAACCCTGGAGGTTATTCCGGGGATCAACGTCCCCGCGGCCCGGTCCACGACCAGTATAAGTGTAGGTTATCCAGCATAATCCAAACAAGTCAGACAAAGTTACGTATTTCCAGTGGGGTCTTGATAATGCCTTATTACTGAAACAAGAAGAGGATGACTGGAGACGGGGTGAGGATCTTCAAGGTACAACCAGATGACAGGTAGTGAGGCAGTGTCCTGGAGGCCGCTCCTCAGGAAACTACCCAATTAAGGGTGAATCCTGTAGAATAAAAGCCGCCTTGATTAGCGTTGTTTGGGTGACATGCCTTCCAGTACCCAGCGTTCCAAGATCTTCCCTCACACACCACACATTCCGTTATTTATCTCCTTTTCTTCTCCCATATATACATTTACGTGTCTTACGCCAGCATCTCCGCTGCTGATCCTCAGCATCCAGCACTCTGGGTCCTAACAGATGTTTAGCAACAGCTGATAAAGAGGTAAATAAGGAAGGAACGGGATGAAAACTCAACGATGCTGGTGGAACATCCAGCCTCAGAGACGCACCTCATTAACATACTGGACACTGAAGCTGGAAAGTGTCTCCAACCTCATTGTGGATTCCAGTGAAATGTCTGGATGACAGTTGTTAGTTATCACCTCCTACACTCATCTCAACCTCCGAGGTTCAACATTTCTCAAGACATTTGAACCTCTTACCCAGACATAAACATAGATTAATATGTGTTAACACTGTAGCTGATCTATAAGTTATTACGTTTTTCATGTATTTTTGTAATACATTTTCTTATATTACATTTATACCATAATTACTTTTATTATTATTATTATTATTATTATTATTATTATTATTATTATTATTATTATTATTATTATTATTATTATTATTATTATTATTATTATTATTATTATTATTATTATTATTGAGAATAATATTAAATCTTGCTATTACATGTTAATATTACGTTTAATTGTAAATATTTAACATGTTTATGAACACTTATGTCTGAGGCTAGTTATGTCTGCTAGCAGAGTCTACACTGTCACCAGACACCATCTGTTATGTCTGAGGCTAGTTATGTCTGCTAGCAGAGTCTACACAGTCATCAGACACCATCTGTTATGTCTGAGGCTAGTTATGTCTGCTAGCAGAGTCTACACTGTCACCAGACACCATCTGTTATGTCTGAGGCTAGTTATGTCTGCTAGCAGAGTCTACACTGTCACCAGACACCATCTGTTATGTCTGAGGCTAGTTATGTCTGCTAGCAGAGTCTACACTGTCACCAGGTACCATCTGTTATGTCTGAGGCTAGTTATGTCTGCTAGCAGAGTCTACACTGTCACCAGGCACCATCTGTTATGTCTGAGGCTAGTTATGTCTGCTAGCAGAGTCTACACTGTCATCAGGCACCATCTGTTATGTCTGAGGCTAGTTATGTCTGCTAGCAGAGTCTACACTGTCACCAGACACCATCTGTTATGTCTGAGGCTAGTTATGTCTGCTAGCAGAGTCTACACTGTCACCAGACACCATCTGTTATGTCTGAGGCTAGTTATGTCTGCTAGCAGAGTCTACACTGTCACCAGACACCATCTGTTATGTCTGAGGCTAGTTATGTCTGTTAGCAGAGTCTACACTGTCACCAGATACCATCTGTTATGTCTGAGGCTAGTTATGTCTGCTAGCAGAGTCTACACTGTCACCAGACACCATCTGTTATGTCTGAGGCTAGTTATGTCTGCTAGCAGAGTCTACACTGTCACCAGACACCATCTGTTATGTCTGAGGCTAGTTATGTCTGCTAGCAGAGTCTACACTGTCACCAGACACCAGCTGTTATGTCTGAGGCTAGTTATGTCTGCTAGCAGAGTCTACACTGTCACCAGACACCATCTGTTATGTCTGAGGCTAGTTATGTCTGTTAGCAGAGTCTACACTGTCACCAGACACCATCTGTTATGTCTGAGGCTAGTTATGTCTGCTAGCAGAGTCTACACTGTCACCAGACACCATCTGTTATGTCTGAGGCTAGTTATGTCTGTTAGCAGAGTCTACACTGTCACCAGATACCATCTGTTATGTCTGAGGCTAGTTATGTCTGCTAGCAGAGTCTACACTGTCACCAGACACCATCTGTTATGTCTGAGGCTAGTTATGTCTGCTAGCAGAGTCTACACTGTCACCAGACACCATCTGTTATGTCTGAGGCTAGTTATGTCTGCTAGCAGAGTCTACACTGTCACCAGACACCATCTGTTATGTCTGAGGCTAGTTATGTCTGCTAGCAGAGTCTACACTGTCACCAGACACCATCTGTTATGTCTGAAGCTAGTTATGTCTGTTAGCAGAGTCTACACTGTCACCAGATACCATCTGTTATGTCTGAGGCTAGTTATGTCTGCTAGCAGAGTCTACACTGTCACCTGACACCATCTGTTATGTCTGAGGCTAGTTATGTCTGCTAGCAGAGTCTACACTGTCACCAGATACCATCTGTTATGTCTGAGGCTAGTTATGTCTGCTAGCAGAGTCTACACTGTCACCAGACACCATCTGTTATGTCTGAGGCTAGTTATGTCTGCTAGCAGAGCCTACACTGTCACCAAACACCATCTGTTATGTCTGAGGCTAGTTATGTCTGCTAGCAGAGTCTACACTGTCACCAGACACCATCTGTTATGTCTGAGGCTAGTTATGTCCGCTAGCAGAGTCTACACTGTCACCAGACACCATCTGTTATGTGTGAGGCTAGTTATGTCTGCTAGCAGAGTCTACACTGTCACCAGACACCATCTGTTATGTCTGAGGCTAGTTATGTCTGCTAGCAGAGTCTACACTGTCACCAGACACCATCCGTTATGTCTGAGGCTAGTTATGTCTGCTAGCAGAGTCTACACTGTCACCAGACACCATCCGTTATGTCTGAGGCTAGTTATGTCTGCTAGCAGAGTCTACACTGTCACCAGACACCATCTGTTATGTCTGAGGCTAGTTATGTCTGCTATCAGAGTCTACACTGTCACTAGACACCATCTGTTATGTCTGAGGCTAGTTATGTCTGCTAGCAGAGTCTACACTGTCACCAGACACCATCTGTTATGTCTGAGGCTAGTTAAGTCTGCTAGCAGAGTCTACACTGTCACCAGACACCATCCGTTATGTCTGAGGCTAGTTATGTCTGCTAGCAGAGTCTACACTGTCACCAGACACCACCCGTTATGTCTGAGGCTAGTTATGTCTGCTAGCAGAGTCTACACTGTCACCAGACACCATCTGTTATGTCTGAGGCTAGTTATGTCTGCTAGCAGAGTCTACACTGTCACCAGACACCATCCGTTATGTCTGAGGCTAGTTATGTCTGCTAGCAGAGTCTACACTGTCACCAGACACCATCTGTTATGTCTGAGGCTAGTTATGTCTGCTAGCAGAGTCTACACTGTCACCAGATACCATCCGTTATGTCTGAGGCTAGTTATGTCTGCTAGCAGAGTCTACACTGTCACCAGACACCATCTGTTATGTCTGAGGCTAGTTATGTCTGCTAGCAGAGTCTACACTGTCACCAGACACCATCTGTTATGTCTGAGGCTAGTTATGTCTGCTAGCAGAGTCTACACTGTCACCAGATACCATCTGTTATGTCTGAGGCTAGTTATGTCTGCTAGCAGAGTCTACACTGTCACCAGACACCATCTGTTATGTCTGAGGCTAGTTATGTCTGCTAGCAGAGTCTACACTGTCACCAGACACCATCCGTTATGTCTGAGGCTAGTTATGTCTGCTAGCAGAGTCTACACTGTCACCAGACACCATCTGTTATGTCTGAGGCTAGTTATGTCTGCTAGCAGAGTCTACACTGTCACCAGATACCATCCGTTATGTCTGAGGCTAGTTATGTCTGCTAGCAGAGTCTACACTGTCACCAGACACCATCTGTTATGTCTGAGGCTAGTTATGTCTGCTAGCAGAGTCTACACTGTCACCAGACACCATCTGTTATGTCTGAGGCTAGTTATGTCTGCTAGCAGAGTCTACACTGTCACCAGATACCATCTGTTATGTCTGAGGCTAGTTATGTCTGCTAGCAGAGTCTACACTGTCACCAGACACCATCTGTTATGTCTGAGGCTAGTTATGTCTGATAGCAGAGTCTACACTGTCACCAGATACCATCTGTTATGTCTGAGGCTAGTTATGTCTGCTAGCAGAGTCTACACTGTCACCAGACACCATCTGTTATGTCTGAGGCTAGTTATGTCTGCTAGCAGAGTCTACACTGTCACCAGACACCATCTGTTATGTCTGGGGCTAGTTATGTCTGCTAGCAGAGTCTACACTGTCACCAGACACCATCTGTTATGTCTGGGGCTAGTTATGTCTGCTAGCAGAGTCTACACTGTCACCAGACACCATCTGTTATGTCTGAGGCTAGTTATGTCTGCTAGCAGAGTCTACACTGTCACCAGACACCATCTGTTATGTCTGAGGCTAGTTATGTCTGCTAGCAGAGTCTACACTGTCACCAGATACCATCTGTTATGTCTGAGGCTAGTTATGTCTGCTAGCAGAGTCTACACTGTCACCAGACACCATCTGTTATGTCTGAGGCTAGTTATGTCTGCTAACAGAGTCTACACTGTCACCAGACACCATCTGTTATGCCTGGGGCTAGTTATGTCTGCTAGCAGAGTCTACACTGTCACCAGACACCATCTGTTATGTCTGAGGCTAGTTATGTCTGCTAGCAGAGTCTACACTGTCACCAGACACCATCTGTTATGTCTGGGGCTAGTTATGTCTGCTAGCAGAGTCTACACTGTCACCAGACACCATCTGTTATGTCTGAGGCTAGTTATGTCTGCTAGCAGAGTCTACACTGTCACCAGACACCATCTGTTATGTCTGAGGCTAGTTATGTCTGCTAGCAGAGTCTACACTGTCACCAGACACCATCTGTTATGTCTGAGGCTAGTTATGTCTGTTAGCAGAGTCTACACTGTCACCAGACACCATCTGTTATGTCTGAGGCTAGTTATGTCTGCTAGCAGAGTCTACACTGTCACCAGACACCATCTGTTATGTCTGAGGCTAGTTATGTCTGTTAGCAGAGTCTACACTGTCACCAGATACCATCTGTTATGTCTGTAGCTAGTTATGTCTGCTAGCAGAGTCTACACTGTCACCAGACACCATCTGTTATGTCTGAGGCTAGTTATGTCTGCTAGCAGAGTCTACACTGTCACCAGACACCATCTGTTATGTCTGAGGCTAGTTATGTCTGCTAGCAGAGTCTACACTGTCACCAGACACCATCTGTTATGTCTGAGGCTAGTTATGTCTGCTAGCAGAGTCTACACTGTCACCAGACACCATCTGTTATGTCTGAAGCTAGTTATGTCTGTTAGCAGAGTCTACACTGTCACCAGATACCATCTGTTATGTCTGAGGCTAGTTATGTCTGCTAGCAGAGTCTACACTGTCACCTGACACCATCTGTTATGTCTGAGGCTAGTTATGTCTGCTAGCAGAGTCTACACTGTCACCAGATACCATCTGTTATGTCTGAGGCTAGTTATGTCTGCTAGCAGAGTCTACACTGTCACCAGACACCATCTGTTATGTCTGAGGCTAGTTATGTCTGCTAGCAGAGCCTACACTGTCACCAGACACCATCTGTTATGTCTGAGGCTAGTTATGTCTGCTAGCAGAGTCTACACTGTCACCAGACACCATCTGTTATGTCTGAGGCTAGTTATGTCCGTTAGCAGAGTCTACACTGTCACCAGACACCATCTGTTATGTGTGAGGCTAGTTATGTCTGCTAGCAGAGTCTACACTGTCACCAGACACCATCTGTTATGTCTGAGGCTAGTTATGTCTGCTAGCAGAGTCTACACTGTCACCAGACACCATCCGTTATGTCTGAGGCTAGTTATGTCTGCTAGCAGAGTCTACACTGTCACCAGACACCATCCGTTATGTCTGAGGCTAGTTATGTCTGCTAGCAGAGTCTACACTGTCACCAGACACCATCTGTTATGTCTGAGGCTAGTTATGTCTGCTATCAGAGTCTACACTGTCACTAGACACCATCTGTTATGTCTGAGGCTAGTTATGTCTGCTAGCAGAGTCTACACTGTCACCAGACACCATCTGTTATGTCTGAGGCTAGTTAAGTCTGCTAGCAGAGTCTACACTGTCACCAGACACCATCCGTTATGTCTGAGGCTAGTTATGTCTGCTAGCAGAGTCTACACTGTCACCAGACACCACCCGTTATGTCTGAGGCTAGTTATGTCTGCTAGCAGAGTCTACACTGTCACCAGACACCATCTGTTATGTCTGAGGCTAGTTATGTCTGCTAGCAGAGTCTACACTGTCACCAGACACCATCCGTTATGTCTGAGGCTAGTTATGTCTGCTAGCAGAGTCTACACTGTCACCAGACACCATCTGTTATGTCTGAGGCTAGTTATGTCTGCTAGCAGAGTCTACACTGTCACCAGATACCATCCGTTATGTCTGAGGCTAGTTATGTCTGCTAGCAGAGTCTACACTGTCACCAGACACCATCTGTTATGTCTGAGGCTAGTTATGTCTGCTAGCAGAGTCTACACTGTCACCAGACACCATCTGTTATGTCTGAGGCTAGTTATGTCTGCTAGCAGAGTCTACACTGTCACCAGATACCATCTGTTATGTCTGAGGCTAGTTATGTCTGCTAGCAGAGTCTACACTGTCACCAGACACCATCTGTTATGTCTGAGGCTAGTTATGTCTGATAGCAGAGTCTACACTGTCACCAGACACCATCTGTTATGTCTGGGGCTAGTTATGTCTGCTAGCAGAGTCTACACTGTCACCAGACACCATCTGTTATGTCTGAGGCTAGTTATGTCTGCTAGCAGAGTCTACACTGTCACCAGACACCATCTGTTATGTCTGGGGCTAGTTATGTCTGCTAGCAGAGTCTACACTGTCACCAGACACCATCTGTTATGTCTGAGGCTAGTTATGTCTGCTAGCAGAGTCTACACTGTCACCAGACACCATCTGTTATGTCTGGGGCTAGTTATGTCTGCTAGCAGAGTCTACACTGTCACCAGACACCATCTGTTATGTCTGAGGCTAGTTATGTCTGCTAGCAGAGTCTACACTGTCACCAGACACCATCTGTTATGTCTGGGGCTAGTTATGTCTGCTAGCAGAGTCTACACTGTCACCGGACACCATCTGTTATGTCTGAGGCTAGTTATGTCTGCTAGCAGAGTCTACACTGTCACCAGACACCATCTGTTATGTCTGAGGCTAGTTATGTCTGCTAGCAGAGTCTACACTGTCACCAGACACCGTCTGTTATGTCTGAGGCTAGTTATATCTGCTAGCAGAGTCTACACTGTCACCTGACACCATCTGTTATGTCTGAGGCTAGTTATGTCTGCTAGCAGAGTCTACACTGTCACCAGACACCATCTGCTATGTCTGAGGCTAGTTATGTCTGCTAGCAGAGTCTACACTGTCACCAGACACCATCCGTTATGTCTGAGGCTAGTTATGTCTGCTAGCAGAGTCTACACTGTCACCAGACACCATCTGTTATGTCTGAGGCTAGTTATGTCTGCTAGCAGAGTCTACACTGTCACCAGACACCATCTGTTATGTCTGAGGCTAGTTATGTCTGCTAGCAGAGTCTACACTGTCACCAGACATCATCTGTTATGTCTGAGGCTAGTTATGTCTGCTAGCAGAGTCTACACTGTCACCAGACACCATCCGTTATGTCTGAGGCTAGTTATGTCTGCTAGCAGAGTCTACACTGTCACCAGACACCATCTGTTATGTCTGAGGCTAGTTATGTCTGTTAGCAGAGTCTACACTGTCACCAGACACCATCTGTTATGTCTGAGGCTAGTTATGTCTGCTAGCAGAGTCTACACTGTCACCAGACACCATCTGTTATGTCTGAGGCTAGTTATGTCTGCTAGCAGAGTCTACACTGTCACCAGACACCATCTGTTATGTCTGAGGCTAGTTATGTCTGCTAGCAGAGTCTACACTGTCACCAGACACCATCTGTTATGTCTGAGGCTAGTTATGTCTGCTAGCAGAGTCTACACTGTCACCAGACACCATCTGTTATGTCTGAGATTACTTCTTAAATGGTTCAAGATGCTGGAATTACTTGTTGTAGGGTTCAGGATGCTGGAATTACTTGTTGTAGGGTTCAGGATGCTGGAATTACTTGTTGTAGGGTTCAGGATCCTGGAATTACTTATTGCAGGGTTCAGGATGCTGGAATTACTTGTTGTAGGGTTCAGGATCCTGGAATTAATTGTTGTAGGGTTCAGGATGCTGGAATTACTTGTTGTAGGGTTCAGGATGCTGGAATTACTTGTTGTAGGGCTCAGGATGCTGGAATTACTTGTTGTAGGGTTCAGGATGCTGGAATTACTTGTTGTAGGGTTCAGGATCCTGGAATTACTTGTTGCAGGGTTCAGGATGCTGGAATTACTTGTTGTAGGGTTCAAGATGCTGGAATTACTTGTTGTAGGGTTCAGGATGCTGGAATTACTTGTTGTAGGGTTCAGGATGCTGGAATTACTTGTTGTAGGGTTCAGGATGCTGGAATTACTTGTTGTAGGGTTCAAGATGCTGGAATTACTTGTTGTAGGGTTCAGGATGCTGGAATTACTTGTTGTAGGGTTCAAGATGCTGGAATTACTTGTTGTAGGGTTCAGGATGCTGGAATTACTTGTTGTAGGGTTCAGGATGCTGGAATTACTTGTTGTAGGGTTCAGGATGCTGGAATTACTTGTTGTAGGGTTCAGGATGCTGGAATTACTTGTTGTAGGGTTCAGGATCCTGGAATTACTTGTTGTAGGGTTCAGGATCCTGGAATTACTTGTTGTAGGGTTCAGGATGCTGCTGGAATTACTTGTTGTAGGGTTCAGGATGCTGGAATTACTTGTTGTAGAGTTCAGGATGCTGGAATTACTTGTTGTAGGGTTCAAGATGCTGGAATTACTTGTTGTAGGGTTCAGGATACTGGAATTACTTGTTGTAGGGTTCAGGATGCTGGAATTACTTGTTGTAGGGTTCAGGATGCTGGAATTACTTGTTGTAGGGTTCAGGATGCTGGAATTACTTGTTGTAGGGTTCAGGATGCTGGAATTACTTGTTGTAGGGTTCAGGATGCTGGAATTACTTGTTGTAGGGTTCAGGATGCTGGAATTACTTGTTGTAGGGTTCAAGATGCTGGAATTACTTGTTGTAGGGTTCAGGATACTGGAATTACTTGTTGTAGGGTTCAAGATGCTGGAATTACTTGCTGTAGGGTTCAGGATGCTGGAATTACTTGTTGTAGGGTTCAGGATGCTGGAATTACTTGTTGTAGGGTTCAGGATGCTGGAATTACTTGTTGTAGGGTTCAGGATGCTGGAATTACTTGTTGTAGGGTTCAGGATGCTGGAATTACTTGTTGTAGGGTTCAGGATGCTGGAATTACTTGTTGTAGGGTTCAGGATGCTGGAATTACTTGTTGTAGGGTTCAGGATGCTGGAATTACTTGTTGTAGGGTTCAGGATGCTGGAATTACTTGTTGTAGGGTTCAGGATGCTGGAATTACTTGTTGTAGGGTTCAGGATTCTGGAATTACTTGTTGTAGGGTTCAGGATGCTGGAATTGTTTCTTTTAGGGCCAGAGTCTCTCTCATCTGTTGCTCTTTGTGTACTCACGAAATTGTGGTTACAGGGGTCGTGTGTGTGTGTGTGTGTGTGTGTGTGTGTGTGTGTGTGTGTGTGTGTGTGTGTGTGTGTGTGTGTGTGTGTGTGTGTGTGTGTGTGTGTGTGTGTGTGTGTGTATGTGTGTGTGTGTGTATGTGTGTGTGTGTGTGAGTGTATGTGCTAGTATCACACACAAAACATCTCTCAACACACGTCTACATGTATCTTAACACACACACTCAATCACTACAACCGGCATATCAACGAGCCTTCAATCCTGACTCATCTTCCTCTTTGTCAGTGCAAAGATGACTAAACCTGACCACTTAGGGTGTCCCGTAGCTCAGCTGACACACACTGAGGTCCCTGGTTCGATCCCCGGTACGGGTGGAAACTTTAAGATGTGTTTCCTTAAGACGTCTGCTGTCTATGTTCAACTAGCAGCAAAATAGGTACCTTAAGACGTCTGCTGTCTATGTTCAACTAGCAGAAAATTAAGTACCTGGGTGTTACTTGACTGGTATGGGTCGCATCCTGGGGACAAAATTAACCTAATTTGCCAGATATGCTCTGCATAACAAGGGGCTTCTATATAGCAGTATGTCTTTGATGTCAGCTATGGTCTGTATAAGTTGTATCATGTACGTGTAGAAATAAAGATTATTATTATTATTAATCAATTATTATTATTATTATTATTATTATTATTATTATTATTATTATTATTATTATTATTATTATTATTATTATTATTATTATTATTATTATTATTATTATTATTATTATTATTATTATTATTACATACAGGATCCCAGTAAGCTTTCACAGAGTCTCAGGGTTCCACCGAACCCAGAAGACAGACTGTAAGGTGGGAATCTATTGTACATTCATTGGGGGTAGAGGGGGCTCGGCTTATTCGATTCATGGATACAGCTCTGGAATCGCAAAGCAAGTATCCTGTTTATACAATTTTCTGTCTGTCTTAGGTAAGGAGACCCTTCGTCTTGCAGGTCACAACCATTGGTCAGTCAGGTGACTACCTCACTCAGGACGGTCTGATGTAGTTACGGTCGGCTACTCAGGTACACAAAGTGGCGTTACCATCAGATAATAGTCAGGTTGAGCTATGGAAGTGTTACCAATCATAATAATAATAATAATAATAATAATAATAATAATAATAATAATAATAATAATAATAATAATAATAATAATAATAATAATAATAATAATAATAATCTTTATTTTCTGAAGTACATGATACAACTTATACAGACCATAGCTCACATCAGTGACATACTATATAGAAAGTCCCTGGTTATGTAGAGCATTTCCCACAACTTAGGTTAATTTTGTTCCCAGGATGCCACCCACACTAGTCGACTGACACCCAGGTACCTACTTACTGCTAGGTAAAGAGTGACAGCAGGTGTAAGGTGACTAACACCCAGGTACCTAGTTTACTGCTAGGTAAACATGGATAGCAGTTGTCTTGAGAAAACACGTCCAAATGTTTCCACCCGTACCGAGGATCAAACCACGGACCTCAGTGTGTAAGCTGAGTGCGCTAGTAACCTACAAAAGACGAGGTAATCAGTCCCTCAGTCTTGGGGTTGGTAAAGATCACCGTAGTCTTGAAGACTGTGTAGGAGAGGCAGGAAGACTGGTGCTTATATACTGGGTCAGGTGAGGGACATGTAGCAGACGAAGACATCGTCACTGGTAGGAGGGATTACCCAGTGGAAGTAGGTCATACCTGAGGGACGGGTCAAGAGTAAGCAAGAAGGTTGTGGAGATGTCTTCTGTACCAAGACTCCATGATGTTACTGTGTCTGATAAGTTGTACATGACTGGTGTACAATACTGACAACAGAGCCAGTGTTCCTGCCTGTGCTCCACAGTCTTCAAGACTACGGTGATCTTCACCAACTCCAAGACTGAGGGACTGATTACCTCAGCTTTTGTGTATAGTTCTACAGTCTTCACATTGTGTCCTTGTATTGTATTGATAAAGCCACTGGATGGCGGAACGTCTACAAATAAAGATACATAGAACAGTGGACAACACACACACACACACACACATACACCATCCTCAAGTTAGATAATAATCGCCTTGCAACGAGGTGTGGTTGCCATCTGAAGTCACGACATGAAGACCACCACTAGTCTGTCTCCCAGACACGTCCACCACCACTAGTCTGTCTCCCAGACACGTCCACCACCACTAGTCTGTCTGCCAGACACGTCCACCACCACTAGTCTGTCTCCCAGACACGTCCACCACCACTAGTCTGTCTCCCAGACACGTCCACCACCACTAGTCTGTCTCCCAGACACGTCCACCACCACTAGTCTGTCTCCCAGACACGTCCACCACCACTAGTCTGTCTCACAGACACGTCCACCACCACTAGTCTGTCTAACAGACACGCCCACCACCACTAGTCTGTCTCACAGACACGTCCACCACCACTAGTCTGTCTCACAGACACGCCCACCACCACTAGTCTGTCTCACAGACACGCCCACCACCACTGATACTCCTGCACTCCCAACATTTCCAGTGACTGACCAACACCTCGCACTCTACCACGACCAAGACAGTTGAATAATTAGTAAATTTTTTTATTTTCTTGGGTGAAAGGCTGGATCTTTCTTCATAGATGGACTCCCGATGGGGCGGAGAGGAATTTTTCCCTGTTTTTTTTTTTTGGTGGGGTATTGCAGTGGGGAAGGGGGGAAGGGATGTAAAGGGATGAAGCGAAAATGGTCTTATGTAGGTTTTTTGATAGCGACAAGTGGTAAAGGTGAGCATGTTGTGTGTGTGTGTGTGTGTGTGTGTGTGTGTGGGTGTGTGTGTGTGTGTGTGTGTGTGTGTGTGTGTGTGTGTGTGTGTGTGTGTGTGTGTGTGTGTGTGTGTGTGTGTGTGTGTGTGTGTGTGTGTGTGTGTGTGTGTGTGTGTGAACTTGTTCATGACTGTGTTCAATGAGCTCGGTTAAGAGGTTCAGACTCCTGGACAGTCACGGTAAACACGAGTGACTCGCCAATATGAACAAGCCAGAACTTCACCTTCACTTGGTATAGTTGGCAATCATCAGTGAGGTAAAAAGCTATGTGCCTCAAGGCACTGTCCTGGCACCTCCGCTGTGTCTCATCGTCATAGCAGACACAGTGGGCAGTAGAAAACATGACGTTCAATAGTGTTAATTTCCAGCTGCTTAGGTATGGAAAGAACGAAGAACTGTATAGAAATCTCAAGAGGGTCACCAAATAGAACGAAAGTAACGTGTGAAAGACCTGGGAATAATTATGTCACGACCAAGGTCATGACAGCCAGGAGGATGACATAAGAATATAAGAAAGAAAGAACACTGCAGCAGGTCTACTGGTCCATGCGAGGCAGGTCCAAGTCATCTCCCGGTTTAAGCCAATGACCCACCTAGTTAGGTCAGGTCACATCCACTTAAGGAAGGAGCACGGCATCAGATCTATTAGCACAAGCTAGTCAGGTCCAACTCACACCCACCCACACCCACTCTTGTACTTCTCTAATCTACTTTTAAACCTACACAACGTCTTAGCTTGTATGACGGTACTCGGGAGTTTGTTCCACTCAACCACAACTCTGTTGAAGAATTGAGACACTTATGTAACACATGGGAATCTTTATTGAGGAAACGTTTCGCCACACAGTGGCTTCATCAGTCCAATACAAAGTAGAAAGGTATAAGGAGAGGAGGAGTTTGAGGTGATCAGTCCCTCAGCCTGGAATCGATGTGTTCAGTCCATCACTCTTGTAGGAAGGACAGTATAGGGCCAGAGAGGTGGCCCTATGCTGTAGTCAGGTGAGTGGAAGCAGGAGGAGGCGGGATCACAATGGAACCATCCACTAGTGTAAGTAGGTCTTTGTCCAAAGGTTGGACAAGTGTTGAAGAATTCTTTGTATCAAGATCCCAACCTTTGGACGAAGACCTACTTACACTAGTGGCAGGTCCCACTATGATCCCGCCTCCTCCTGCTTCGACTCACCTGACTACAGTATAAAGTCCACCTCTCTGGCTCTATGCTGTACTTCCTACAAGAGTGATGGACTGAGCACATCGATTCCAGGCTGAGGGACTAATTACTTCAAGCTCCTCCTCTCCCTCAACCTTCCTGCTTTGTATTGGACTGATGAAGCCACTGTGTGGCGAAACGTTTCTTCAATAAAGATTCCCATATGTTGCATAAGTGTCTCAGTTCTTCAACTTGTCGGTTTTCAAAACCACTCATGCACAACTCTATTACCAAACCAGTACTTTCCTATTTCCTTCCTGAATCTGATTTTTTCCAATTTAAAACCATTGCTGCGAGTCCTGTCTTGGCTAGGGACTTTAACCGTTCCCAGTAATTTAGGTGCTTTGTCGTACTTATGTGTACAGTGAAAGTACACTCTCCAGGTTAGCAATTTCGCCTGCCTTGAAGGGGGCAGTTAGTGTACAGCAGTATTCCAGTGCTCTAATGTCTTCGTTAAAATGAATTAGGCGACCTGTTTTGGTGTAATTAGCAAACTTGCTTATGTCGCTATTTATTCCCTCATCTATGTCGCTTATAAAAATTGTGAACAACAAGGGACCCAACACCGACCCCAGTGGAAAACCACTCGTGACTCGTCCCTACTCTGATTTCTCCCCACTGATGCAAACTCTCTGCTACCTATCTGTCAGCTATGCCTCTATCCAGGAGAAAAATTCTCCTCCTATTCTGTGTGCCTAAATTTTCCTCAATAGTCTCTGATGTGGAACTCGATCGAAAGCCTTACTGAAGTCCATATACACAATATCATATTCATTACCATGATCTACCTCCTCAAATACCTTGGTGAAAAAAGTGAGTAAATTCTTAAGACAGGAACGCCCCTTTGTAAAACAAGGGAAATGGTGAAGAATTAGACACATGTGCAACATCTGGGTATCTTTATTTGTAGACGTTCCGCCATCCAGTGGCTTTATCAATACAATACAAGGACACAATGTGAAGACTGTAGAACTATACACAAAAGCTGAGGTAATCAGTCCCTCAGTCTTGGAGTTGGTGAAGATCACCGTAGTCTTGAAGACTGTGGAGAACAGGCAGGAACACTGGCTCTGTTGTCAGTATTGTACACCAGTCATGTACAACTTATCAGACACAGTAACATCATGGAGTCTTGGTACAGAAGACATCTCCACAACCTTCTTGCTTACTCTTGACCCGTCCCTCAGGTATGACCTACTTCCACTGGGTAATCCCTCCTACCAGTGACGATGTCTTCGTCTGCTACATGTCCCTCACCTGACCCAGTATATAAGCACCAGTCTTCCTGCCTCTCCTACACAGTCTTCAAGACTACGGTGACCTTCACCAACCCCAAGACTGAGGGACTGATTACCTCGTCTTTTGTATATAGTTCTTCTGTCTTTATATTATGTCCTAGAATCTGTATTGATAAAGCCACTGGAGGGCAAAACGTCTACGAATATAGATACCCAGATGTTGCACATGTGCCTAATTCTTTTTCTTGTCGGTCCTGTATACCATTCATTTACAAGGAAAATAGTATCGGTGATGATACTTTTGCTTTCTCACTTCGAGTATTGTTCAGTGTTGACGGCTCCGTTCAGGGCGGGATAGATATCAGAGCTGAAATAGTCTGTGGCACTGGTCAGTCTTACTGCCAGTGTTCAGTCTGTGAGTGAAAGTACAGTGAATCCTTTGCACAGTCGTTCAGGGCTGTTCTTGGCTGAGGTTAGCTGTCTGTGTGACAGACTGGTATAGCAACTGTGTGGAGAGATTGTAGTTTGTCGAAACAATGTAATTCAACTTCACTTACAGGGTGAAGAAAGAACATTGAGAGATATGTTCACGGCATACTAAATACTCCCACTACCTTCTTGTCTACCCTCACTGAATTCTTGACGATATCCCAGCTCAGGCTGACACAGCTCTGTGCTTCATGAATGATATCCAGCCTATGTAATGGAATATGTCATCGAAATGTAGCTAGTTTTTGTTCCCACAGTGTAACTATCATATAGAATAGTGCAGCAACACACTACTGGTGTTCCCACTGTGTAACTATCTAGTGTTTGGTGTTCCCACTGTGTAACTATCATATAGAATAGTGTAGCAACACACTACTGGTGTTCCCACTGTGTAACTATCATATAGAATAGTGTAGCAACACACTGCTGGTGTTCCCACTGTGTAACTATCATATAGAATAGTGTAGCAACACACTACTGGTGTTCCCACTGTGTAACTATCATATAGAATAGTGTAGCAACACACTACTGGTGTTCCCACTGTGTAACTATCATATAGAATAGTGTAGCAACACACTACTGGTGTTCCCACTGTGTAACTATCATTTAGAATAGTGTAGCAACACACTACTGGTGTTCCCACTGTGTAACTATCATATAGAATAATGTAGCAACACACTGCTGGTGTTCCCACTGTGTAACTATCATATAAAATAGTGTAGCAACACTGCTGGTGTTCCCACTGTGTAACTATCATATAGAATAGTGTAGCAACACGCTACTGGTGTTACCACTGTGTAACTATCATATAGAATAGTGTAGCAACACACTACTGGTGTTCCCACTGTGTAACTGTCATATAGAATAGTGTAGCAACACACTACTGGTGTTCCCACTGTGTAACTATCATATAGAATAGTGTAGCAACACACTGCTGGTATTTGCTTGGTGTTCCCACTGTGTAGCTATCATATAGAATAGTGTAGCAACACACTGCTGGTGTTCCCACTGTGTAACTATCATACAGAATAATGTAGCAACACACTGCTGGTGTTCCCACTGTGTAACTATCATACAGAATAATGTAGCAACACACTGCTGGTGTTCCCACTGTGTAACTATCATATAGAATAGTGTAGCAACACACTGCTGGTATTTGCTTGGTGTTCCCACTGTGTAACTATCATACAGAATAATGTAGCAACACACTACTGGTGTTCCCACTGTGTAACTATCATATAGAATAGTGTAGCAACACACTACTGGTGTTCCCACTGTGTAACTATCATATAGAATAGTGTAGCAACACACTACTGGTGTTCCCACTGTGTAACTATCGTATAGAATAGTGTAGCAACACACTACTGGTGTTCCCACTATGTAACTATCATATAGAATAATGTAGCAACACACTGCTGGTGTTCCCACTGTGTAACTATCATATAGAATAGTGTAGCAACACGCTACTGGTGTTACCACTGTGTAACTATCATATAGAATAGTGTAGCAACACACTGCTGGTGTTCCCACTGTGTAACTATCATATAGAATAGTGTAGCAACACACTGCTGGTGTTCCCACTGTGTAACTATCATATAGAATAGTGTAGCAACACACTACTGGTTTTCCCACTGTGTAACTATCATATAGAATAGTGTAGCAACACACTACTGGTGTTCCCACTGTGTAACTATCATACAGAATAATGTAGCAACACACTGTGAGAGTAAGACACATGTGCAACATCTGGGTATCTTTATTGTAGACGTTTCGCCATCCAGTGGCTTTATCAATACAAATTCCAGGACATGTCCTGGAATTTTTATTGATAAAGCCACTGGATGGCGAAACGTCTACAATAAAGATACCCAGATGTTGCACATGTGTCTTACTCTCATCTTGTCGGTATTATATACCATTCGTACGTAGCAACACACTGCTGGTATTTGCTTGGCGTTCCTTCTTTGTACTCTCTACCTTCTCATTTCCCGACCCTCTTCATTACCCCATTACCTGCTCTTCCTTCTTCCTACCCTCACCTTTGGTTCTGTCACTTCCTTCTCTTCTACCCGGCAGGTCACTAGTAGTGGTATTTATATGTTAGTTATTCTGGAGTATAACTTTCACTTCAGGAACTTTTTTTTAAGTTGATACCTCGCTAGATCGGTGGTCAGACATCGAAGTGCTGAGGGCCACATGGAAGTGTTGAGGGCAGCATCGAAGTGCTGAGGGTCACATCGAAGTGTTGAGGCATCATCGAAGTGTTGAGGCAGCATCGAAGAGTTGAGACAACATCGAAGAGTTGAGGACACATCGAAGTGTTGAGGCAACACTTCGATGTGTTGTTTGGTGTGTTTCTTAAGCAAGAACATTTGTCTTTTTCGCTACCACTGGCAGCTATGAGTGTCGTTCACTACCACTGACAACTGTGAGTGTCGTTCACTACCACTGACAGCTGTGAGTGTCGTTCACTACCACTGACAGCTGTGTCCTTCACTACCACTGACAGCTGTGTCCTTCACTACCACTGACAGCTGTGAGTGTCCCTCACTACCACTGACAGCTGTGTTCTTCAATACCACTTACAGCTCAGACTTTCACCTGGAATCAACCAACTTACCCTGCAACTCACGCTGCATGTCCTCACTGCATGTCCTCACCGCATGTCCTCATTGCAGAGTACTACTTCGACGCGGCAACCCAGGGTACAGGTGATAGTAACTCACTCCTTGGTCATGTAGATGACAATCAGTGAACAGTCCAATGAATTACCTCAGCTTCGTAACCTTTTAAGGGCTGGAATGATGTGTGTTGAAATCAATATTTACAGTGTGGGTGGGGTCGTTATGTGTCTTGAGAGCATCCAGGGAGGTCGTGCCAGGATTATGACTGGGTCAGCCAGAACGATGATAATATGGCAGACTGTTGGACCTCTCAGGCATGATATGACTTTATTGATGACAGGGTCAGCTAGAATGATTATAATACGGCAGACTGTTGGACCTCTCAGCCATGATATGACTACTGATGACAGGGTCAGCTAGAATGATTATAATACGGCAGACTGTTGGACCTCTCAGCCATGATATGACTATTGATGACAGGGTCAGCTAGACTGATGACAACACGGCAGACTGTTGGACCTCTCAGCCATGATATGACTACTGATGACAGGGTCAGCTAGACTGATGACAACACGGCAGACTGCTGGACCTCTCAGCCATGATATGACTACTGATGACAGGGTCAGCTAGACTGATGACAACACGGCAGACTGCTGGACCTCTCAAACACGCTACGGTAGTTTCCACAGCTGACCTCTGGAAGTCAGAAGTCAGAAACTCGCGCAAAAGACTAACACTTCATCAGTAGAACGTTATGAGCGGAAACTGACTGGGAACTTTCGTTCCCAAGGCAAAACGAGAAAAATGAACAACGTGAACAGAAATAGGAAGGAGGAAAGATAGGGTAAGGGAAGGAACCAGAGTCTGAAGGTTGAGACTAAGAGAACGTGATATAGAACAACGAATGAAAATATCAGCTTAAAGCTCTTTACAGAGTGAAACATTGGTCAGCTTTATTATTTAAAGTTCTTCACATCTTCACATGTTGTCTATCGTGCTCTATCTATCGGTATTCCAGTCAGTACCTCGACCTTCAAGCAAATCCAGAAGTCTAAAAAGGGGTTATTATACACAACACGCACATAAGAGAACCTTATGAAGACGTGTCGGGCCAATTTGGACTATTAACAAGCCACACTAACACATGAAGGTGAGGGAGCCAAAGTATAGAGGAAAGACGGGCAGGAACGGGTCGTTGATAATGTACGTTCTCTGTGACCAACACTCGTACTGACGCAGAAACATCCAGCTGTTGTATATTTGTCTTATTGATCAACTTGATGATATTGTATAACACGGTACTCAGTATAACACGGTACTCAGTATAACACGGTACTCAGTATAACACGGTACTCAGTATAACACGGTACTCAGTATAACACGGTACTCAGTATAACACGATACTCAGTATAACACGATACTCAGTATAACACGGTACTCAGTATAACACGGTACTCAGTATAACACGGTACTCAGTATAACACGGTACTCAGTATAACACGGTACTCAGTATAACACGGTACTCAGTATAACACGGTACTCAGTATAACACGATACTCAGTATAACACGATACTCAGTATAACACGGTACTCAGTATAACACGATACTCAGTATAACACGGTACTCAGTATAACACGGTACTCAGTATAACACGATACTCAGTATAACACGATACTCAGTATAACACGGTACTCAGTATAACACGGTACTCAGTATAACACGGTACTCAGTATAACACGGTACTCAGTATAACACGGTACTCAGTATAACACGGTACTCAGTATAACACGATACTCAGTATAACACGGTACTCAGTATAACACGGTACTCAGTATAACACGGTACTCAGTATAACACGGTACTCAGTATAACACGGTACTCAGTATAACACGGTACTCAGTATAACACGATACTCAGTATAACACGATCCTCAGTATAACACGATACTCAGTATAACACGGTACTCAGTATAACACGGTACTCAGTATAACACGGTACTCAGTATAACACGGTACTCAGTATAACACGATACTCAGTATAACACGATACTCAGTATAACACGGTACTCAGTATAACACGGTACTCAGTATAACACGGTACTCAGTATAACACGGTATTCAGAATAACACGGTATTCAGTATAGCACGATACTCAGTATAACACGATACTCAATATAACACGATACTCAGTATATCACGGTACTCAGTATAACACGGTATTCAGGATAACACGAGACTCAGTATAACACGGTACTCAGTATAACACGATACTCAGTACAACACGGTACTTAGTATAACACGGTATTCAGTATAACACGGTCTCAGCATAACACGGTACTCAGTATAACACGGTACTCAGTATAACACGATACTCAGTATAACACGATACTCAGTATAACACGGCATTCAGTATAACACGGTACTCAGTATAACACGGTACTCAGTATAACACGGTACTCAGTATAACACGGTACTCAGTATAACACGGTATTCAGTATAATACGGTACTCAGTATAACACGGTACTCAGTATAACACGATACTCAGTATAACACGATAATCAGTATAACACGATACTCAGTATTACACGGTACTTAGTATAACACGGTACTCAGTATAACACGGTACTCAGTATAACACGATACTTAGTATAACACGAAACCAGTATACTGTATAACACGATACCAGTATATTGCATAACACTATACTCAGTATAACACAATACTCAGTATAACAAGATACTTAGTATAACACGATACCAGTATACTGTATAACACGATACCAGTATACTGCATAACACTATACTCAGTATAACACGATACCAGGATACTGTATAACACGATACTAGTATACTGTATAACACGATACTAGTATACTGTATAACACTGTACTCAGTATAACACGATACCAGGATGCTGTATAACACGATACCAGTATACTGCATAACACTATACTCAGTATAACACGATACGAGTATACTGTATAACACGATACCAGTATACTGTATAACACTATTCTCAGTATAACACGATACCAGGATACTGTATAACACGATACCAGTATTCTGTATAACACTGTACTCAGTATAACACGATACCAGGATACTGTATAACACGATACCAGTATACCGTATAACACTATACTCAGTATAACACGATACCAGTATAATGTATAACACTATACTCAGTATAACACGATTCCAGTATACTGTATAACACTATACTCAGTATAACACGATACCAGTATACTGTATAACACTATACTCAGTATAACACGATACCAGTATACTGTATAACACTATACTCAGTATAACAAGATACCAGTATACTGTATAACACTATACTCAGTATAACACGATACAAGTATACTGTATAACACTATACTCAGTATAACACGATATAAGTATACTGTATAACACTATACTCAGCATAACACGATATAAGTATATTGTATAACACTATACTCAGTATAACACGATATAAGTATACTGCATAACACTATACTCAGTATAACACGATACAAGTATACTGTATAACACTATACTCAGTATAACACGATACAAGTATACTGTATAACACTATACTCAGTATAACACGATATAAGTATACTGCATAACACTATACTCAGTATAACAAGATACCAGTATACTGTAAAACACTATACTCAGTATAACACGATACAAGTATACTGTATAACACTATACTCAGTATAACAAGATATTAGTATACTGTATAACACTATACTCAGTATAACATGATACCAGTATACTGTATAACACTATACTCAGTATAAGACGATACCAGTATACTGTATAACACTATACTCAGTATAACACGATACCAGTATACTGTATAACACTATACTCAGTATAACAAGATACCAGTATACTGTATAACACTATACTCAGTATAACACGATACCAGTATACTGTATAACACTATACTCAGTATAACACGATACCAGTATACTGTATAACACTATACTCAGTATAACACGATACTCAGATTATTATTATTATTATTATTATCATTATCATTATTATTATTATTATTATTATTATTATTATTATTATTATTATTATTATTATTATTATTATTATTATTATTACTATTATCATTATTATTTATTATTATTATTATTATTATATCATTATTATTGTTATTATTATTATTATTATTATTAATATTATTATTATTATTATTATTATTATTATCATTATTATTATTATTATTATTATTATTATTATTATTATTATTATTATTATTATTATTATTATTATTATTATTATTATTATTATTATTATTATTATTATTATTATTATCATTATTATTATTATTATTATTATTATTATTATTATTATTATTATTATTTTTATTATTATTATTATTATTATTATTATTATTATTATTATTATTATTATTATTATTATTATTATTATTATTATTATTATCATTATTATTATTATTATCATTATTATTATTATTATTATTATTATTATTATTATTATTATTATTATTATTATTATTATCATTATTATTATTATTATTATTATTATTATTATTATTATTATTATTATTATTATCATTATTATTATTATTATTATTATTATTATTATTATTATTATTATTATTATTATTATTATTATTATCATCATCATTATTATTATTATTATTATTATTATTGTTATTATCATTATTATTATTATCATTATTATTATTATTATTATTATTATTATTATCATTATTATTATTATTATTATTATTATTATTATTATTATTATTATTATCATTATTATTATTATCATTATTATTATTATTATTATTATTATTATTATTATTATTATTATTATTATTATTATTATTATTATTATTATCATCATTATTATTATTATAATTATTATTATTATTATTATTATTATTATTATTATTATTATTATTATTATTATTATTATTATTATCATCATTATTATTATTATAATTATTATTATTATTATTATTATTATTATTATTATTATTATTATTATTATTATTATTATTATTATTATTATTATTATTATTATTATCATTATTATTATTATTATTATTATTATTATTATTATTAATATTATTATTATTATTATCATTATTATTATTATCATTATTATTATTATTATTATTATTATTATTATTATTATTATTATTATTATTATTATTATTATTATTATTATTATTATCATTATTATCATTATTATTATTATTATTATCATTATTATTATCATCATTATTATTATTATATTATTATTATTATTATCATTATTATTATTATTATTATTATTATTATTATTATTATTATTATTATTATTATCATTATTATTATTATTATTATTATTATTATTATTATTATTATTATTATTATTATTATTATTATTATTATTATTATTATTAATATTATTATTATTATTATTATCATTATTATTATTATCATTATTATTATTATTATTATTATTATTATTATTATTATTATTATTATTATTATTATTATTATTATTATTATTATTATTATTATTATTATTATTATTATTATTATCATTATTATTATAAGACTTGGTCACTATCTATATTTCACGTGTAATTAACCGACTGTTTTTGTCTCGTATTTCTGAAGTCTTGGGTAGATTGAGATTGGGATTGAGAAGGACCTGCCTAGTATGGGTCAGTAGGTCTTCTGCAGTGTTCCTCCTTTCTTATGTTCTGAAAGAACAGTGTAAATCCTGTACACATCTGTGTTAGTCGACAGGTGTTACAGTCGTATGATTCTGTTACTTTGTAGCAACAGTTGTAAACTGAAACAGGAGGTTTAACAAGAGGTTTAACAGGTTTAACATTAGGTTTAGCATAAGGTTTAATTTATAGGATGTTTAAGAGTATTAAAGGGAAGGATTGTGGATCGTAGGATGAGTCTGGAAGTGGATGAAGGAGTGGTATAGGTAGGATGAGGAAGAGGGAGGGTAAAGAGGGATGTGGGAGAGTGAGGATAAAGAGGGATGTGGGAGAGTGAGGATAAAGAGGGATGTGGGAGAGTGAGGATAAAGAGGGATGTGGGAGAGTGAGGATAAAGAGGGATGTGGGAGAGTGAGGATAAAGAGAGGGATGTGGGAGAGTGAGGATAAAGAGGGATGTGGGAGAGTGAGGATAAAGAGGGATGAGTGGTGGTAATGAGACCAAGGATGGAGAGGGTCGGGGCTACAGGTTGGTCAACATTCCAGTGTAAGACAGTAGCTATATCACTGTGTTATTACTGACTGTATCACACTCTACCATGACTACACCTGTCTTACCCACTGTCACACTCACCTGTCTTACCTACTGTCACACTCACCTGTCTTACCCACTGTCACACTCACATGTCTTATCCACTGTCACACTCACCTGTCTTACCCACTGTCACACTCAACTGTCTTACCCACTCTCACACTCACCTGTCTTACCCACTGTCACACTCACCTGTCTTACCCACTGTCACACTCACCTGTCTTACCCACTGTCACACTCACCTGTCTTACCCACTGTCACACTCACCTGTCTTACCCACTGTCACTTTCACCTGTCTTACCCACTGTCACACTCACCTGTCTTACCTACTGTCACACTCACCTGTCTTACCCACTGTCACACTCACCTGTCTTACCCACTGTCACACTCACCTGTCTTACCCACTGTCACACTCACCTGTCTTACCCACTGTCACACTCACCTGTCTTACCCACTGTCACACTCAACTGTCTTACCCACTGTCACACTCACCTGTCTTACCCACTGTCACACTCAACTGTCTTACCCACTCTCACACTCATCTGTCTTACCCACTGTCACACTCACCTGTCTTACCCACTGTCACAATCACCTGTCTTACCCACTGTCACACTCACCTGTCTTACCCACTGTCACACTCACCTGTCTTACCCACTGTCACGCTCAACTGTCTTACCCACTGTCACACTCACCTGTCTTACCCACTGTCACACTCAACTGTCTTACCCACTGTCACACTCACCTGTCTTACCCACTGTCACACTCACCTGTCTTACCCACTGTCACACTCACCTGTCTTACCCACTGTCACACTCACCTGTCTTACCCACTGTCACACTCACCTGTCTTACCCACTGTCACACTCAACTGTCTTACCCACTGTCACACTCACCTGTCTTACCCACTGTCACACTCACCTGTCTTACCCACTGTCACACTCACCTGTCTTACCCACTGTCACACTCACCTGTCTTACCCACTGTCACTTTCACCTGTCTTACCCACTGTCACACTCACCTGTCTTACCCACTGTCACACTCACCTGTCTTACCCACTGTCACACTCACCTGTCTTACCCACTGTCACACTCACCTGTCTTACCCACTGTCATACTCACCTGTCTTACCCACTGTCACACTCACCTGTCTTACCCACTGTCACTTTCACCTGTCTTACCCACTCTCACACTCACCTGTCTTACCCACTGTCACACTCACCTGTCTTACCCACTGTCACACTCACCTGTCTTACCCACTGTCACACTCAACTGTCTTACCCACTGTCACACTCACCTGTCTTACCCACTGTCACACTCACCTGTCGTACCCACTGTCACTTTCACCTGTCTTACCCACTGTCGCACTCACCTGTCTTACCCACTGTCACACTCACCTGTCTTACCCACTGTCACACTCACCTGTCTTACCCACTGTCACACTCAACTGTCTTACCCACTGTCACACTCATCTGTCTTACCCACTCTCACACTCACCTGTCTTACCCACTGTCACACTCACCTGTCTTATCCACTGTCACACTCACCTGTCTTACCCACTGTCATACTCACCTGTCTTACCCACTGTCACACTCACCTGTCTTACCCACTGTCACACTCACCTGTCTTACCCACTGTCACACTCACCTGTCTTACCCACTGTCACACTCACCTGTCTTACCCACTGTCACACTCACCTGTCTTACCCACTGTCACACTCACCTGTCTTACCCAAGGTCACACTCACCTGTCTTACCCACTGTCATACTCACCTGTCTTACCCACTGTCATACTCACCTGTCTTACCCAAGGTCACATTCACCTGTCTTACCCACTGTCACACTCACCTGTCTTACCAACTGTCACACTCACCTGTCTTACTCACTGTCACACTCACCAGTCTTACCCACTGTTATACGTACCTGTCTTACCCACTCTCATACTCACATGTCTTACCCACTGTCACACTCACCTGTCTTACTAACTGTCACACTCACCTGTCGTTCCAACTGTTACATTCACCTGTCTTACCCACTGTCACACCTGTCTTACCCACTGTCACACTCGCCTGTCTTCCAATGAGGATGGTACACCAGCAACACTGTCGTAACTACAAACACTGAGGATGGTACACCAGCAACACTGTTGTAACTACAAACACTGAGGATGGTACACCAGCAACACTGTCGTAACTACAAACACTGAGGATGGTACACCAGCAACACTGTCGTAACTACAAACACTGAGGATGGTACACCAGCAACACTGTTGTAACTACAAACACTGAAGATGGTACACCAGCAACACTGTTGTAACTACAAACACCGAGGATGGTACACGAGCAACACTGTTGTAACTACAAACACTGAAGATGGTACACCAGCAACACTGTTGTAACTACAAACACTGAAGATGGTACACCAGCAACACTGTTGTAACTACAAACACTGAAGATGGTACACCAGCAACACTGTTGTAACTACAAACACTGAAGATGGTACACCAGCAACACTGTTGTAACTACAAACACTGAAGATGGTACACCAGCAACACTGTTGTAACTACAAACACTGAAGATGGTACACCAACAACACTGTTGTAACTACAAACACTGAAGATGGTACACCAGCAACACTGTTGTAACTACAAACACTGAAGATGGTACACCAACAACACTGTTGTAACTACAAACACTGAAGATGGTACACCAGCAACACTGTTGTAACTACAAACACTGAAGATGGTACACCAGCAACACTGTTGTAACTACAAACACTGAAGATGGTACACCAGCAACACTGTTGTAACTACAAACACTGAAGATGGTACACCAGCAACACTGTTGTAACTACAAACACTGAAGATGGTACACCAGCAACACTGTTGTAACTACAAACACTGAAGATGGTACACCAACAACACTGTTGTAACTACAAACACTGAGGATGGTACACCAGCAACACTGTTGTAACTACAAACACCGAGGATGGTACACCAGCAACACTGTTGCAACTACAAACACTGAAGATGGTACACCAGCAACACTGTTGTAACTACAAACACCGAGGATGGTACACCAGCAACACTGTTGTAACTACAAACACTGAAGATGGTACACCAGCAACACTGTTGTAACTACAAACACTGAAGATGGTACACCAGCAACACTGTTGTAACTACAAACACCGAGGATGGTACACCAGCAACACTGTTGCAACTACAAACACCGAGGATGGTACACCAGCAACAGTGTTGTAACTACAAACACTGAGGATGGTACACCAGCAACACTGTTGTAACTACAAACACCGAGGATGGTACACGAGCAACACTGTTGTAACTACAAACACTGAAGATGGTACACCAGCAACACTGTTGTAACTACAAACACTGAAGATGGTACACCAGCAACACTGTTGTAACTACAAACACTGAAGATGGTACACCAACAACACCGTTGTAACTACAAACACCGAGGATGGTACACCAGCAACACTGTTGTAACTACAAACACTGAAGATGGTACACCAGCAACACTGTTGTAACTACAAACACCGAGGATGGTACACCAGCAACACTGTTGTAACTACAAACACCGAGGATGGTACACCAGCAACACTGCTGTAACTACAAACACTGAAGATGGTACACCAGCAACACTGTCGTAACTACAAACACTGAGGATGGTACACCAGCAACACTGCTGTAACTACAAACACTGAAGATGGTACACCAGCAACACTGTCGTAACTACAAACACTGAGGATGGTACACCAGCAACACTGTTGTAACTACAAACACTGAGGATGGTACACCAGCAACACTGTCGTAACTACAAACACTGAAGATGGCACACCAGCAACACTGTTGTAACTACAAACACTGAAGATGGTACACCAGCAACACTGTCGTAAGTACAAACACTGAAGATGGTACACCAGCAACACTGCTGTAACTACAAACACTGAGGATGGTACACCAGCAACATAACTCATATCTTACAGCTACAAATAAACATCAACACGTCTGTCCCTGGCAGGGTACATGTCTATCGCGAAGGCTGCAGCTGGAACGACGGTAGCCGCCCTGGAAGGAGTGTGGGTAACCAATCAGAGCGTTTCAGCCCCCGGCTACCAACAATCTGGAAACCTCAAGCCTGGAAGAGTAACTTTTTGCGTACACTCACTGTCGTAGTTTTTCGTGCAAGACATCAACGTTGCAACCAGAGGGAGATGGGCCACATATAAGCTAACCTTAACACAATGTTTGTTTCGAGAAAGAGAACATCATTGAATGCGGTGTTAGAATCCGTTGATATATGGGACAACTAGACGTCTAACCTTCGTTATATGTGGTGTATCTGCTAGTACACACAGGTGTACAGGTGTACACATGTGCTAGCCTTGTGTGTACATGAGACGTGATTTATATAAACTGTTCACTGTATATACACCGACAAATGTAACACTGTCAGTGTATGTACACTGACAGATACAAACCTTTCTTTGTATATACATTGAGGTATATAAATCTCTCAGTGTATATACACTAAGAGAAACACACCTCTCAGTGTATATAGTACACTGAAAAATATAAATAATTAAGTATGTATACTTACCTGATATTTCTTATAGTTAATTTATTATTATTATTATTATTATTATTATTATTATTATTTATTATTATTATTATTATTATTATTATTATTATTATTATTATTATTATTATTATTATTATTATTATTATTATTATTATTATTATTATTATTATTATTATTATTATTATTATTATTATATACACTGAGAGGTGTGTATTGGTATATATACACTAAAATGTGTGTATGTATTAGTGTATATATACTGGTAGTTTACATTAATCAGTATTTTAGGTATTAAAGTATTCTTGACTGGTGTGTACAGGTGAGTTTCAGTCTTCGTGAACATGGTGTAATAGATAGTCTTTAAACCAGGTGAGGCGGATCTGTTTTCCAAACGAGTTGGATAACTTTAATCTAAGTGACTTTGAAGATGTAAAACCGGTTTTTTTTTTTGTTTTTGAGTTGGGTTTTGACTTTCTTGTGAAAAATTGTGTGTTAGTCAAGACTGATGTTGTGAGATACCTGTAAGATCTGTCTGTCTGTCGTCTGTCTGTCTCTGTCTATCTGCCTCTGTCTCTGTCTGTCTGTCTCTGTCTTTGTCTCTGTCTATCTGTCTCTGTCTCTGTCTGTCTCTGTCTGTCTGTCCGTCTGTCTGCCTCTGCCTGTCTCTGTCTGTCTGCCTCTCTCTCACTGTCTCTCTGTCTTTGTCTCTGTCTATCTGTCTCTGTCTCTGTCTGTCTGCCCGTCTGCCTCTGTCTCTGTTTATCTGTCTGTCTGTCTGCCTCTGCCTGTCTCTGTCTGTCTGCCTCTCTCTCTCTGTCTCTCTGTCTTTGTCTCTGTCTATCTGTCTCTGTCTCTGTCTGTCTGCCCGTCTGCCTCTGTCTCTGTCTATCTGTCTGTCTGTCTGCCTCTGCCTGTCTCTGTCTGTCTGCCTCTCTCTCTCTGTCTCTCTGTCTTTGTCTCTGTCTATCTGTCTATCTGCCTCTGTCTCTGTCTGTGTCTATCTGTCTGTCTGCCTGCCTGCTTCTATCTGTCTGTCTCTGTCTCTCTCCTGTTGAAATGATCTCTCTACAACGGCTGCTGAATCTGATATCATTATGATTCACGATCTGAGTGTCGCTGGTTTCTGATGGATTATTCCAATACAATGTCCTTCCCTGATTGCTAGTTTGTGCCTCCTGTTAATAAAAATCTCAATATAGCCGAGCTCTGATGGGTCAAACTAGTAGTATGTTGCTACTGGTACTGTTTCATACCAATCAGGATCTGAGTGTAGCTGAACTCTAATGGGCCAAACTAGTATAGTGTCTCACCTGACTGCTAGTTACTACCTGCTTCACCTTCTGTTATAATTTCACGTCAGTGCAAAGATGCAGATTCCTCTGTTATCTCCCACAACCACAAGATGCTCGCCTGATAATGTCACTCTGAATTTCGCCCACAATGATTATATTCAGTGTAAATATTAATTATCGATGCTGGCATCTGCACTCTCACCTCCTGATATGGATAGACTTGAGGGGTTGGCACTGGGGTTTGTACCTTCAAACTATTGTTTCAGTATGACTCACAAACTCGTAATGACACGATTGCAAACAAACCATACCACTGGTGGGGTTAGAACCCGCGATCAGAGAGTCACACAACTCCAGACCGACGCCTTAGCCACTGTCTCAGTGCTAGTGATCCTGGCAATAGGATTCTCTTACTAACTTGAGATACACTAGCAGTGCCACCGACTAGTGGCACAGTGTCAGGCTGGCATCAGGTGCATATAAGTACACTTATCATACATAATGTAAATTGCATAGGATAACCCCAAAAAGGCTGACAAAGTGACCACAATGAAAATAAGTCAAGGAACCCAATGAAAATTGTCCTCCTTGACTTATTGTCATTGGGGTCTTTGACTTATTTTTTAGGGGTCATTGACTTATTTCCATTGGAATCCTTGACTTATTTCCATTGGGGTCAATAATTTATTTCCATTGGGATCCTTGACACATTACAATTGGGATCATGGTAAGACTTGTGGACAAGCCTCATTGTACCTGTTTCACTGTTTGCCTACCAGTAAATAGGTACCATGAGATGCATGATGGAGGAGGACCTAAGAACTCAACTGGATATAAGCCACAGTGCTTGTCTGGGGTTCATGTACACTGGCTTAGGTCACAACAATAAAACCATAAGTCGTGACTTTTCTGAAATACGCTGCGACGACAATGGACCAATATGAATGAACCATTTTCTCGGGCGCTCGAAGTGTGTTCCGAACTCTTACTTCGATGGTATAGAGATGGATACTGAAGAGAGAGAGGTGCTTCCTCTCAGGAGGAAAGAGAGAGATGATAGAGGTACTCGTAGGCAGCAGACTCTGAGACGTAAAGTGGAACTCTAGATAGAGAAATGAAGATCATAGAGCACAAACCGACTGCCTGGTAGGCAACATTCTCGTCTCACACACTGGGTGTCCGTGGTTCGATCCCGGCCGGGTGGAAACATTGGGTGTTTCCTTACACCTGCTGTCCCTGTCCACCTAGCAGTAGGTAGGTACCTAGGTGTTAGCCACGTTACACTTACTGTCCTTGTTCACCTAGCAACAAGTAGGTACCTGAGTGTTAGTCACCTTACACCTGCTGTCCTTGTTCACCTAGCAGTAAGTAGGTACCTGGGTGTTAGTCACCTTACACCTACTGTCCTTGTTCACCTAGCAGTAAGTAGGTACCTGGATGTTAGCCACTTTACACCTGCTGTCCTTGTTCACCTAGCAGTAGGTAGGTACCTGGGTGTTAATGGGCTGGTGTGGGTGGTATCCTGGGAGACAAAATTGAATACCTACATTAGAAACAAGACAGACAGTCCTCAATGACGCACTAACTTTTTTGGGTTATCCCGTGTGACTAACCCTCCGGGGTTAAAAACCCCGGCAAAATCTTTTCTTATAGAATCCATAAGACAGGGGAAAAAAAAAAACTATAAATGAAGTTATAAGAAATCCGAAATACTTTTTGCCCATTGCAAAAATCTCAGGAAAAACTCCATCCAGTCAACAGTCCCCAGATTGCAATAATGTTGATAGAATTACCTACGGTATGTTATGGTAGGTTAGGTTAGGTTAGGTTAGGTTAGGTTAGGTTAGGTTAGGTTAGGTTAGGTTAGGTTAGGTTAGGTTAGGTTAGGTTAGGTTAGGTTAGGTTAGGTTAGGATAGGTTGCCACAATAAAATGACACATTAGTTGCACTTACCTGGAGTATACCTGGAGAGGATTTCTGGGGTCAACGCCCCCGCAGCCCGGTCTGAGACCAGGCCGCGTGGGGTCAGGCCTGAGACCAGGCCGCTGGGGCTTGCTTCCTGTTACCTAACAGTCTACAGATTGACGACACAAGCAAGGTCGTCATGAACAAGACTGTAAATACATCTCTACACTTTCCTACGTAGCCTTTGGTCCAGTTGACTTTGAAGAGTCCGTCGCCAACATGCCCGTGTATCCAGCTCCAGGACCTGACTCCTGCATGTATGATGCTGTGGTGGTATGATGATGTGGTGGTATGTATGATGCTGTGGTGGTATGATGATGTGGTGGTATGTATGATGCTGTGGTGGTAAGTATGATGATGTGGTGGTATGTATGATGCTGTGGTGGTAAGTATGATGATGTGGTGGTATGTATGATGCTGTGGTGGTATGATGATGTGGTGGTATGTATGATGCTGTGGTGGTATGATGATGTGGTGGTATGTATGATGCTGTGGTGGTATGTATGATGCTGTGGTGGTATGATGATGTGGTGGTATGTATGATGATGTTGTGGTATGTATGAAGCTGTGGTGGTAAGTATGATGCTGTGGTGGTATGTATGATGCTGTGGTGGTATGTATGATGCTGTGGTGGTATGTATGATGCTGTGGTGGTATGATGATGTGGTGGTATGTATGATGCTGTGGTGGTAAGTATGATGCTGTGGTGGTAAGTATGATGATGTGGTGGTAAGTATGATGCTGTGGTGGTAAGTATGATGCTGTGGTGGTAAGTATGATGATGTGGTGGTAAGTATGATGATGTGGTGGTAAGTATGATGCTGTGGTGGTAAGTATGATGATGTGGTGGTAAGTATGATGATGTGGTGGTATGTATGATGCTGTGGTGGTAAGTATGATGCTGTGGTGGTAAGTATGATGATGTGGTGGTATGTATGATGCTGTGGTGGTATGATGATGTGGTGGTATGTATGATGCTGTGGTGGTAAGTATGATGCTGTGGTGGTATGTATGATGCTGTGGTGGTATGATGATGTGGTGGTATGTATGATGCTGTGGTGGTAAGTATGATGCAGTGGTGGTAAGTATGATGCTGTGGTGGTATGATGATGTGGTGGTAAGTATGATGCAGTGGTGGTATGTATGATGCAGTGGTGGTATGTATGATGCTGTGGTGGTATGTATGATGCTGTGGTGGTAAGTATGATGATGTGGTGGTATGTATGATGCTGTGGTGGTAAGTATGATGATGTTGTGGTATGTATAATGATGTGGTGGCATGTATGATGCTGTGGTGGTATGTATGATACTGTGGTGGTATATATGATGCTGTGGTGGCATGTATGATGCTGTGGTGGTATGTATGATACTGTGGTGGTATATATGATGCTGTGGTGGTATGTATGATGCTGTGGTGGTATGTATGATGCTGTGGTGGTATATATGATGCTGTGGTGGTATGTATGATGCTGTGGTGGTATATATGATGCTGTGGTGGTATGTATGATGCTGTGGTGGTATGTATGATACTGTGGTGGTATATATGATGCTGTGGTGGTATGTATGATGCTGTGGTGGTATGTATGATGCTGTGGTGGTATGTATGATGCTGTGGTGGTATGTATGATGCTGTGGTGGTATGTATGATGCTGTGGTGGTAAGTATGATGATGTGGTGGTATGTATGATGCTGTGGTGGTAAGTATGATGATGTGGTGGTATGTATGATGCTGTGGTGGTATGTATGATGATGTTGTGGTATGTATAATGATGTGGTGGCATGTATGATGCTGTGGTGGTATGTATGATACTGTGGTGGTATATATGATGCTGTGGTGGTATATATGATGCTGTGGTGGCATGTATGATGCTGTGGTGGTATATATGATGCTGTGGTGGTATGTATGATGCTGTGGTGGTATGTATGATGCTGTGGTGGTATGTATGATGCTGTGGTGGTATGATGATGTGGTGGTATGTATGATGCTGTGGTGGTATGTATGATGCTGTGGTGGTATATATGATGCTGTGGTGGTATGTATGATGCTGTGGTGGTATGTATGATGCTGTGGTGGTCTCCAACATTGTATACCGGAGCCTAGACACAGGTGTCATTCCACTCAATAAACACCACTAATATAACTACATTCCACAAACATGTCAGCAAAACAATTAATAAAACTAGCTACATAGAACTAGCTTCACACGTTATAAAAAATCTTTGAATGGGTCCTAAGAGGTAACATTGTCAATCACATGGAGGCGCA